>NC_042984.1:2163828-2193038 GCF_901001165.1 Salmo trutta | reverse complement strand
CCGGTACCCCCTGTATATAGCCTCCACATTGACTCTGTACCGTGACCCCTGTATATAGCCTCCACATTGACTCTGTACCGGTACCCCCTGTATATAGCCTCCACATGACTCTGTACCGGTACCCCCTGTATATAGCCTCCACATTGACTCTGTACCGGTACCCCCTGTATAGCCTCCACATTGGACCTGTACCGGTACCACTGTACATACTTAACTTACCACACCCACAACCGGGGCCTGCCCCTGTGACATAGCCTCACAGTGACTCTGTACCGGTACCCCCTGTATATAGCCTCCCATTGACTCATTGTACCGGTACCCCCCTGTATATAGCCTCCACATTGACGCTGTACCGGTACCCCCCTGTATATAGCCTCCACATTGACTCTGTACCGGTACCCCCTGTATATAGCCTCCACATTGACTCTGTACCGGTACCCCTGTAATAGCCTCCACATTGACTCTGTACCGGTACCCCTTGTATATAGCCTCCAAATTGACTCTGTACCGGTACCCCCTTGTATATAGCCTCCACATTTACTCTGTACCGGTACCCCTTTTATAGACTCCACATTGACTCTGTACCGGTACCCCCTGTATATAGCCTCCACATTGACCTCTGTACCGGTACCCCCTGTTATATAGCCTCCACATTGACTCTGTACCGGTACCCCCCCCCCCTGGGATATAGCCTCCACATTGACTCTGATACCGGTACCCCCCTGTATATAGCCTCCACATTGACTCTGTACCGGTACCCCCTGTATATAGCCTCCACATTGACTCTGTACGGTCCCCCCTGTATATAGCCTCCACATGACTATGTCCGGTACCCCTGTATATAGCCTCCACCTTGACTCTGTACTGGTACCCCCCTGGATATAGCTTCCACATTGACTCTGTACCGGTACCCCCCTGTATATAGCCTCCACATTGACTCGTGTACCGGTACCCCCTGTATTAGCCTCCACATTGACTCTGTACCGTAACACCTGTATAGAGCCTCCACATGGACTCTGTACCGTACCCCCTGTATATAGCCTCCACATTGACTCTGTACCGTAATACCCCGTATAATAGCCTCCACATTGACTCTGTACCGGTACCCCTGTATATAGCCTCCACATTGACTCTGTACCGGTACCCCCTGTATATAGCCTCCACATTGACTCTGTACCGGTACCCCCCTGTATATAGCCTCCACATTGACTCTGTACCGGTACCCCCTTGTATATAGCCTCCACATTGACTCTGTACCGGTACCCCCTGTATATAGCCTCCACATTGACTCTGTACCGGTAACCCTGTATATAGCCTCCACATTGACTCTGTACCGGTACCCCCTGTATATAGCCTCCACATGACTCTGTACCGGTACCCCCTGTATATAGCCTCCACATTGACTCTGTACCGGTACCCCTGTATATAGCCTAGTTATTGTTATTTTATTGTGTTACTTTTTATTTAAAAAATGTACTTTATTTTATTTAGTAAATATTTTGTTAACTCTATTTCTTGAACTGCATCGTTGGTTAAGGGCTTGTATTCAGCATTTCACGGTAAGGTAACCTGTTGTATTCGGCACATGAGACAAATAACATTGGATTTGTCAGCTCTCAATCAGCCTTCCATCAGCTCTCCATCAGCCTTCCATCAGCCCTCCATCAGCCTTCCATCATCCCTCCATCAGCCTTCCATCAGCCTTCCATCAGCTCTCCATCAGCCTTCCATCAGCTCTCTATCAGCCTTCCATCAGCCCTCCATCAGCTCTCTATCAGCCCTCCATCAGCTCTCCATCAGCCTTCCATCAGCCCTCCATCAGCCTTCCATCAGCCTTCCATCAGCCTTCCATCAGCCCTCCATCAGCTCTCTATCAGCCCTCCATCAGCCTTCCATCAGCTCTCCATCAGCCTTCCATCATCCCTCTATCAGCCTTCCATCAGCCCTCCATCAGCTCTCTATCAGCCCTCCATCAGCCCTCCATCAGCCTTCCATCAGCCTTCCATCAGCCTTCCATCAGCCCTCCATCAGCCCTCCATCAGCGCTCTATCAGCCTTCCATCATCCCTCTATCAGCCTTCCATCAGCCTTCCATCAGCCCTCCATCAGCTCTCCATCAGCCCTCCATCAGCCTTCCATCAGCCCTCCATCAGCCTTCCATCAGCCCTCAATCAGCCCTCAATCAGCCCTCTATCAGCCCTCTATCAGCCCTCTATCAGCCCTCTATCAGCCCTCTATCAGCCCTCCATCAGCCCTCCATCAGCTCTCCATCAGCTCTCCATCATCCCTCCATCAGCCTTCCATCAGCCTTCCATCAGCCTTCCATCAGCCCTCAATCAGCCCTCAATCAGCCCTCTATCAGCCCTCCATCAGCCCTCCATCAGCCTTCCATCAGCCCTCAATCAGCCCTCTATCAGCCTTCCATCAGCCCTCCATCAGCCCTCTATCAGCCCTCTATCAGCCCTCCATCAGCCCTCCATCAGCCTTCCATCAGCCCTCTATCAGCCTTCCATCAGCCTTCCATCAGCTCTCCATCAGCTCTCAATCAGCCTTCCATCAGCTCTCCATCAGCCCTCTATCAGCCTTCCATCAGCTCTCCATCAGCCCTCCATCAGCCTTCCATCAGCTCTCCATCAGCCTTCCATCAGCCTACCAAAGTTTGCACCTTAGCAGAGAACTGCATGTCTGGTAACTCGCAGGCTGTTAATGAGCAGCAGCTACGTTAATGAGTAGCAGCTATGTCAACGAGCAGCAGATATGTTAATGAGTAGCAGCTATGTTAATGAGTAGCAGCTATGTTAATGAGTAGCAGATATGTTAATGAGCAGCAGCTATGTAACTGTCTATTCCAATGTAAAATGACACAGTAACTGTCTATTCCAATTCTCCTCAACCCCCTTGTCATAACGACAGGGCACATACGCTAACCGGTAGAGCGCCAAGTGTTAAGCCTAAATGCTACGGTGGAATGGTTACAACACAATCAGATCAACTGATCAGACACACACACTCTTCTGCAAAGCTCCTCTGTAGTCGGCAACGGCAACACATACAGTTCACGGGGACACAGGAAGGAACACGGGGACACAGGAAGGAACACGGGGACACAGGAAGGAACACGGGGACACAGGAAGGAACACGGGGACACAGGAAGGAACACGGGGACACAGGAAGGAACATGGGGACACAGGAAGGAACACGGGGACACAGGAAGGAACACGGGGACACAGGAAGGAACACGGGGACACAGGAAGGAACACGGGGACACAGGAAGGAACACGGGGACACAGGAAGGAACACGGGGACACAGGAAGGAACACGGGGACACAGGAAGGAACACGGGGACACAGGAAGGAACAGCTGTGTCTTTAAGTATTCTGGGTATTGGTCCTATCATTTCCCATCGTATATATATATATATATATATATATATATATATATATATATATATATATATATCTTTCGTAGCCATTGTCCATGAAGTGCTTAGGTTACTACACACATTATATTTACTGTTTTTATTGTTATTATTAAGAGTGGCTGTAGGAGTGTTTTTATTGTTATTATTAAGAGTGGCTGTAGGAGTGTTTTTATTGTTATTATTAAGAGTGGCTGTAGGAGTGTTTTTATTGTTATTTTTAAGAGTGGCTGTAGGAGTGTTTTTATTGTTATTATTAAGAGTGGCTGTAGGAGTGTTTTTATTGTTATTTTTAAGAGTGGCTGTAGGAGTGTTTTTATTGTTATTATTAAGAGTGGCTGTAGGAGTATTTACATGATATTTACTGGGCTTTTTATTGCTACTTGCCATCTTCTGCAGCTGTCTATCTTTCAATAGCAAACAATGACATGTTGTTTCATGCTGTGCCTTCTTCCCTCCAGAACACCAGCTTGCTCTCGCTGCCATCTCTTCGGATTTACACTTTTCTGAACTGACTTTAGGAGACTTGTTCCCAGCTCCTTCTCCCCCCAGTAAAACTGGCATCTGTGACATCAAGCACCAAATAAGGGCATATACGTCACGGAATTTGCCCCACGAGCGAGAACATGCACAGTTGTTACCCATCTCCCCTGTTGTTCCGATCAGCCAATCGTCCTCTCCCTTCCCCTACCCCCTCCCTTCCCGTTCCCTCCCTCCTCTCCTTTCCCCTCCCTCCCTCCCCGTTCCTCCTCTCCTCTCCTCTCCCTCCATCTTTCCCTCCCTCCTCTCCTCTCCCTTCCCTCCTCCTCCTCTCCCTTCTTCTCCACCCCTCCCCCCTCCTCTCCTCTCCCCCCCCTCCCCTCCTCTCCCCTCCCCCTCCCCTCCACCCCTCCCCTCCTCTCCCCCCTCCCCTCCTCTCCTCTCCCCTCCCCTCCTCTCCCCTCCACCCCTCTCTCCCCCCCCTCCCCTCCTCTCCTCTCCCCCCTCCCCTCCTCTCCTCTCCCCCCCTCCCCTCCTCTCCCCCCTTCCTCCCCCCTCCTCCAACACCACACACACCTCGTTGGCGGTAGCGTTGGGTGGCAGCATGCGTAACATGATGATGTTGGAAGGTCGTTGGTTCTGGTCCAGAAGGTCTGGTCTGTACTCCATCAGCTCTCTCTGTTCTGGGTCTTCTACTACTGAGGAGGGAGGGTCTGGGCCCTCAGGACCGGCCCCCAGCCCCCCCCCCCGGGGCCTTTCCACCGCCACCACAGTCATCCCCTGAAGAGCCCATGGAGAAACCCTATGGACAGTCACATGTTACAATCAATAGTACTATTTACTACTGTAAAAACAACTACTACTTCTTCCACTACCAATAAAATATATTTTAGAAAATATCATTTTCTAGTTTTACATCTATTATAGGTCTATAATATATTATAAACTGGGTGGTTCGAGCCCTGAATGCTGATTGGCTGACAGCCGTGGTATATCAGAACGGATACCACGCGTATGACAAAACGCTTATTTTTACTGCTTTAATTTAGTTGGTAACCAGTTTATAATAGCAATAAGGCATCTCGGGGTTTTGTGGTATATGGCCAATACACCACGGCTAAGGGCTGTATCCAGGCACTCCATGTTGCGTCGTGCGTAAGGGCTGTGTCCAGGCACTCCATGTTGCGTCGTGCCTAAGAACAGCCCTTAGCCGTGGTATATTGGTCCATATATCACCCCCCATCAGGCCTTATTGCTTATGGTTTTGTATCCTAAACCATAAGCTGACCGGATCATCACACCTTTCTCTTCCCTGGTCCTCCTCCTCTGAGGAACCTCTCCTCTTCCCCTGGTCCTCCTCCTCTGAGGAACCTCTCCTCTTCCCCTGGTCCTCCTCCTCCTCTGAGGAACCTCTCCTCTTCCCCTGGTCCTCCTCCTCTGAGGAACCTCTCCTCTTCCCCTGGTCCTCCCCCTCTGAGGAACCTCTCCTCTTCCCCTGGTCCTCCTCCTCTGAGGAACCTCTCCTCTTCCCCTGGTCCTCCTCCTCTGAGGAACCTCTCCTCTTCTCCTGGTCCTCCTCCTCTGAGGAACCTCTCCTCTTCTCCTGGTCCTCCTCCTCTGAGGAACCTCTCCTCTTCCCCTGGTCCTCCTCCTCTGAGGAACCTCTCCTCTTCCCCTGGTCCTCCTCCTCTGAGGAACCTCTCCTCTTCCCCTGGTCCTCCTCCTCTGAGGAACCTCTCCTCTTCCCCTGGTCCTCCTCCTCTGAGGAACCTCTCCTCTTCCCCTGGTCCTCCTCCTCCTCTGAGGAACCTCTCCTCTTCCCCTGGTCCTCCTCCTCTGAGGAACCTCTCCTCTTCCCCTGGTCCTCCTCCTCTGAGGAACCTCTCCTCTTCCCCTGGTCCTCCTCCTCTGAGGAACCTCTCCTCTTCCCCTGGTCCTCCTCTCAGGGTGCTGTACTCCTCCTGTCCAGCAGGGGTGACACCTCCACCTGCACCTCCTTCCATCCTCCCCCAGTCTCCCTCTCTCTCCCCCAGGTGAGAGGCATTGTTCTCAGGGTATCCCCTCTCTCCCCTTCCTCTTCTTCCTCCCCCTCTACCTCCTCCTCCCCTTCCTCTACCCTCCGAGTTGGGCCTGAAGCTCTGGAAGTCTCTCCTGGATGCCTCTCCCATTCTCTCCTCTCTCTGCAGCCTGGGCAGGGCTACCTCTGGCTGGGGTAAGACCAGGGATCGAGGGGCGCAGGGTGATGGGAACACTTTACCGCCCCGACCCGGACCGCCCCCGGACCCTCTCCCCCCACCCCTCTGATGGAACCCTGGCCGTTGGTCGTGGAAACGGGCCGGTGTCGTAAACTCCCTGACGCCCGCCGGTTGGTCGGCTTTGTCGCTGCGGCCGGCACCGGCTCTGAGGTCATATCCTGTCCCCAGCTCCGCCTCTTCCTGTCCGTAGCCCCGGTAATCCATGTCTCGGTAGTCGTGGTCGGAGGAGCTGTTGTTGCCATAGCGACCCATGCGGTCTCCCCGACCCCCCCTTCAGTTAAAGGAGAGAGAGAGAGAATTTACATAAAGTATAGACAGTGTGATGTTTAGCAACAAGGGCACAACAGACTGGGTTGGCTTACGATCATAGGACCTTCCTGACATTGAGTTGCACCCTCTTTTGTCCTCAGTACAGCCTCAATTTGTCGGGGCATAGTCAGAAGTTAACATACACCTTCGCCAAATACATTTAAACTCCGTTTTTCACAATTCCTGACATTTAATCCTAGTAAAAATTCCCTGTCTTAGGTCAGTTAGGATCACCACTTTATTTTAAGAATGTGAAATGTCAGAATAATAGTAGAGAGAATGATTTATTTCAGCTTTTGTTTCTTTCATCACATTCCCAGTGGGTCAGAAGTTTACATACACTCAATTAGTATTTGGTAGCATTGCCTTTAAATTGTTTAACTTGGGTCAAACGTTTCGGGTAGCCTTCCACAAGCTTCCCACAATAAATTGGGTGAATTTTGGCACATTCCTCCTGACAGAGCTGGTGTAACTGAGTCAGGTTTGTAGGCCTCCTTGCTCGCACACGCTTTTTCAGTTCTGCCCACACATTTTCTATAGGATTGTGGTCAGGGCTTTGTGATGGCCTCTCCAATACCTTGACTTTGTTGTCCTTAAGCCATTTTGCCACAACTTTGGAAGTATGCTTGGGGTCATTGTCCATTTGGAAGACCCATTTGCGACCAAGCTTTAACTTCCTGACTGATGTTTTGAGATGTTGCTTCAATATATCCATGTAATTTTCCATCATCATAATGCCATCTATTTTGTGAAGTGCACCTGTCCCTCCTGCAGCAAAGCCCCCCCCACAACATGAGGCTGCCACCCCCTGTCACGTCCTGACCATAGTAAGATGTGATTTTCTATGGTAGAGTAGGTCAGGGCGTGACAGGGGGTGTTTTGTGTTTTTCTATGTTTTCTATTTCTATGTTCTTAGGGTCTAGTTTTTGTATTTCTATGTTGGATTGTTTGGGATGATCTCCAATTGGAGGCAGCTGGTCCTCGTTGTCTCTAATTGGAGATCATGTTTAAGTAGGGGTTTTTCTTCCTGGGTTTTGTGGGTGATTATATTTTATTATATATATTTAATATTTATTTTATGTTTTGAGTAGTGTTTGTTTCTCTCTGCGTCACGGTTTGTTGTTTTGTCATATTCAGTTATTTATGTTTTGCAAAGTTTCACGGATTTAATAAAATGTGGAACTACAACTTTGTTTACTGCACTTTGGTCCGCTCCTCTCGACAGCCGTGACACCCCCGTCACGGTTGGGATGGTGATTTTCGGCTTGCAATTCTCCCCCTTTTTCCTCCAAACATAACGATGGTCATTAAGGCCAAACAGTTCTATTTTTGTTTCATCAGACCAGAGGACATTTGTCCAAAAAGTACGATCTTTGTCCCCATGTGCAGTTGCAAACCGTAGTCTGGCTTTTTTATGGTGGTTTTGGAGCAGTGGCTTCTTCCTTGCTGAGCGGCCTTTCAGGTTATGTCGATATAGGACTCGTTTTACTGTGGATATAGATACTTTTTTTTGTACCTGTTTCCTCCAGCATCTTCACAAGGTCCTTTGCTGTTGTTCTGGGATTGATTTGCGCTTTTCACAGCAAAGTACGTTCATCTCTAGGAGACAGAACGCGTCTCCTTCCTGAGCGGTATGACAGCTGCGTGGTCCCATGGTGTTTATACTTGCGCACTATTGTTTGTCCAGATGAACGTGGTACCTTCAGGCGTTTGGAAATTGCTCCCAAGGATGAACCAGACTTGTGGAGGTCTACAATTTTTTCCTGAGGTCTTGGCTGATTTCTTTTGATTTTCCC
The DNA here is from genome assembly GCF_901001165.1 of Salmo trutta. NCBI lineage: Eukaryota > Metazoa > Chordata > Actinopteri > Salmoniformes > Salmonidae > Salmo > Salmo trutta. The sequence continues at coordinate 2,184,781 of NC_042984.1, read as the reverse complement.
ATGATGTCAAGCAAAGAGGAACTGAGCTTGAAGATAGGCCTTGAAATACATCCACAGGTACACCTCCAATTGACTCAAATGATGTCAATTAGCCTATCAGAAGCCTCTAAAGCCATGACATAATTTTCTGGAATTGTCCAAGCTGTTGAAAGGCACAGTCAACTTAGTGTATGTAAACTTCTGACCCACTGGAATTTTACTTCACTACATTCCTGAAGAAAATAATGTACTTTTTACTCCATACATTTTCCCTGACACCCAAAAGTACTCATTACATTTTGAATGTTTAGCAGGACAGGAAAATGGTCCAATTCACACACTTATCAAGAGAACATCCCTGGTCATCCCTACTGCCTCTGATCTGGTGGACTCACTAAACAGAGAACATCCCTGGTCATCCCTACTGCCTCTGATCTGGAGGACTCACTAAACAGAGAACATCCCTGGTCATCTCTACTAGCCTCTGATCTGGAGGACTCACTAAACAGAGAACATCCCTGGTCATCCCTACTGCCTCTGATCTGGAGGACTCACTAAACAGAGAACATCCCTGGTCATCCCTACTGCCTCTGATCTGGTGGACTCAATAAACAGAGAACATCCCTGGTCATCCCTACTGCCTCTGATCTGGAGGACTCACTAAACAGAGAACATCCCTGGTCATCTCTACTAGCCTCTGATCTGGAGGACTCACTAAACAGAGAACATCCCTGGTCATCCCTACTGCCTCTGATCTGGAGGACTCACTAAACAGAGAACATCCCTGGTCATCTCTACTAGCCTCTGATCTGGAGGACTCACTAAACAGAGAACATCCCTGGTCATCTCTACTGCCTCTGATCTGGAGGACTCACTAAACAGAGAACATCCCTGGTCATCCCTACTGCCTCTGATCTGGAGGACTCACTAAACAGAGAACATCCCTGGTCATCCCTACTGCATCTGATCTGGAGGAGTCACTAAACAGAGAACATCCCTGGTCATCTCTACTGCCTCTGATCTGGAGGACTCACTAAACAGAGAACATCCCTGGTCATCCCTACTGCCTCTGATCTGGTGGACTCACTAAACAGAGAACATCCCTGGTCATCCCTACTGCCTCTGATCTGGAGGACTCACTAAACAGAGAACATCCCTGGTCATCCCTACTGCCTCTGATCTGGAGGACTCACTAAACAGAGAACATCCCTGGTCAACACTACTGCCTAAAATTATGTCTGAGTGTTTGACAGTTGACTGTCCCCCTGGCTATCGATAAATAATTAAAACACCAAAATGTTGCCATCTGGTTTGCTTAATACACTGCTCAAAAAAATAAAGGGAACACTTAAACAACACAATGTAACTCCAAGTCAATCATACTTCTGTGAAATCAAACTGTCCACTTAGGAAGCAACACTGATTGACAATAAATTTCACATGCTGTTGTGCAAATGGAATAGACAACAGGTGGAAATTATAGGCAATAAGCAAGACACCCCCAATAAAGGAGTGGTTCTGCAGGTGGGGACCACAGACCACTTCTCAGTTCCTATGCTTCCTGGCTGATGTTTTGGTCACTTTTGAATGCTGGCGGTGCTTTCACTCTAGTGGTAGCATGAGACGGAGACTACAACCCACACAAGTGGCTCAGGTAGTGCAGCTCATCCAGGATGGCACATGAATGCGAGCTGTGGCAAGAAGGTTTGCTGTGTCTGTCAGCGTAGTGTCCAGAGCATGGAGGCGCTACCAGGAGACAGGCCAGTACATCAGGAGACGTGGAGGAGGCCGTAGGAGGGCAACAACCCAGCAGCAGGACCGCTACCTCCGCCTTTGTGCAAGGAGGAGCACTGCCAGAGCCCTGCAAAATGACCTCCAGCAGGCCCCAAATGTGCATGTGTCTGCTCAAACGGCATGTGTCTGCTCAGACGTTTGGCATTTGCCAGAGAACACCAAGATTGGCAAATTCGCCACTGGCACCCTGTGCTCTTCACAGATGAAAGCAGGTTCACACTGAACACATGTGACAGACGTGACAGAGTCTGGAGACGCCGTGGAGAACGTTCTGCTGCCTGCAACATCCTCCAGCATGACCGGTTTGGCGGTGGGTCAGTCATGGTGTGGGGTGGCATTTCTTTGGGGGGCCGCACAGCCCTCCATGTGCTCGCCAGAGGTAGCCTGACTGCCATTAGGTACCGAGATGAGATCCTCAGACCCCTTGTGAGACCATATGCTGGTGCGGTTGGCCCTGGGTTCCTCCTAATGCAAGACAATGCTAGACCTCATGTGGCTGGAGTGTTGGCCCTGTCCGGGGGTATCATCGGATGGGGCCACAGTGTCTTCTGATCCCTCCTGTCTCAGCCTCCAGTATTTATGCTGCAGTAGTTTATGTGTCGGGGGGCTAGGGTCAGTCTGTTACATCTGGAGTATTCTCTTGTCTTATCCGGTGTCCTGTGTGAATGTAAATATGCTCTCTCTAATTCTCTCTTTCTCTCTTTCTTTCTTTCTCTCGGAGGACCTGAGCCCTAGGACCATGCCTCAGGACTACCTGGCATGATGACTCCTTGCTGTCCCCAGTCCACCTGGCCATGCTGCTGCTCCAGTTTCAACTGTTCTGCCTGCGGCTACGGAACCCTGACCTGTTCACCGGACGTGCTTGTTGCACCCTCGACAACTACAATGATTATTATTATTTGACCATGCTGGTCATTTATGAACATTTTAACATCTTGACCATGTTCTGTTATAATATCCACCCGGCACAGCCAGAAGAGGACTGGCCACCCCTCATAGCCTGGTTCCTCTCTAGGTTTCTTCCTAGGTTTTTGGCCTTTCTAGGGAGTTTTTCCTAGGGACCATGCCTCTTTCACATGCATTGCTTGCTGTTTGGGGTTTTAGGCTGGGTTTCTGTACAGCACTTTGAGATTTCAGCTGATATACGAAGGGCTATATAAATAAATTTGATTTGATTGATTTGATTTGTCAGCAGTCCCTGCAAGAGGAAGGCATTGATGCTATGGACTGGCCCACCCGTTCCCCAGACCTGAATCCAATTGAGCACATCTGGGACATCATGTCTCGCTCCATCCACCAACGCCACATTGCACCACAGACTGTCCAGGAGTTGGCGGATGCTTTAGTCCAGGTCTGGGAGGAGATCCCTCAGGAGACCATCCGCCACCTCATCAGGAGCATGCCCAGGCGTTGTAGGGAGGTCATACAGGCACGTGGAGGCCACACACACTACTGAGCCTCATTTTGACATTATGATCCAAAGTTGGATCAGCCTGTAGTGTGGTTTTCCACTTTAATTTTGAGTGTGACTCCAAATCCAGACCTCCATGGGTTGATAAATTGGATTTCCATTGATTATTTTTGTGTGATTTTGTTGTCAGCACATTCAACTATGTAAAGAAAAAAGTATTTAATAAGATTATTTCTTTCATTCAGATCTAGGATGTGTTGTTTAAGTGTTCCCTTTATTTTGTTGAGCAGTGTATAAGGAATTTGAAATTATTTATATTTTTTCTTTTGATACTTAAATATATTTAAAACCAAATACTTTTAGACTTTTACTCAAGTAGTATTTTACTGGGTGACTTTCAGTTTTACTTGAGTCATTTTCTATTAAGGTATCTTTACTTTTACTACAGTATGACAACTGCTAACTTTATCCACCCCTGGTATTTTCCAGTCTGGTGGCCTAGAGATAGAAGTTGTTTTTTAGCTTCCTCTTGAAGTTCAAACAAAGGATCCAGGTCAGGAAGTGGAATTTCTGCTCGATTTCAGGCGACTGACCACCGATCTAATGTCCAAAAGTTATTTCCTGTGTCACGTCATGACCATAGAAAGCTTTTATTTTCTATGGTAGATTAGGTCAGGGCGTGACAGAGGGTTTTGTCTAGTTTAAATTTTCTATGTTGTGTGGTTCTAGTTTCTGTATTTCTATGTTGTTGTTTTTTGGGATGATCTCCAATTAGAGGCAGCTGGTCATCGTTGTCTCTAATTGGGGATCATGTTTAAAGTTGTTGTTTTTCCCACTAGGGTTTGTGGGAGATTATTTTGAGTAAGTGTATGTTGCACCTCTTCGTCACGGTTTGTTGTTTTGTTTATTAGTTTATTTGTATGTCTTGCATAATTTCACAGTTTAAATAAAATGTGGAACGATACACACGCTGTGCTTTGGTCCCATTCTTCAGACGAACGTGACATCCTGGCTGTAGGTAATAATACAGGAAATAATGTAAGAAAAACAAATAAATACTGTAAAGTTGTCTAGGAACTAGAAACAGGGCCGTCGGCATCATCTTGTCCAATCGTGGCCTCCTACCCCTGAGATGCCCACACATCATTTATTCATGACGTTGTCAGGTATCCCGTCTATTGAAATGGTAGAAGTGAAGAAGTTTACTCACCTTCTGTCATAATCCATACTGGTCCTCTGACTCTCTGTCTCTCCTCCTCCTCCTCCTCCTCTCTCTAGTCTTCTCTCTCTCTCTCTCTCTTCCTCTGTTACAGTCGCAGCCTTTCCACACCCTGAAAGCACAACAGTCACAATTGTAAATTTTACTTCCTGTATTGGTAGGTCATCGTTCTGCACAACTTAACGCTACGGGCAGTGAATGAGACCAATAGCAGCCTGTACAGGCTAGGGCAGACCGCCCTGTTACACTCGGAGAGAGAGACCGTCAGTCCGTCTGTCCGCCGTGGGAACTAAATTACTAAAAGCATGTTGAATAATGCATGGATCTAAATATAGACCTCTCAGACATTAAGTGATAGTTATCACACACACAGGTAAAACGGGCTAAAGGTACACTAGACAGACACAGAGAGACCAAACGATAGCTAGGTTCAGGTTGGTTATCTACCTGCGGCTGGTTGCTAGAGCATTGTAATGCAGGCCGGTTTGTTCATTGCAGTGCCCTGTTAAAACAGACTACTGCTGTGTATGCAATGCTTCTATTTAGGTCATTGCTCCTGCAGTGGGATAGAAAGACAGTTTACTACTGTAGCTACAGTACAGTATTAGACAGACAGATCTAGTCTACTGTAGGCTGACCTGCTTACTGTCCACTGCATACACCTTGAAGAATCTCTCTCTCTCTCTCTCTCTCTCTCTCAAGGTGTTGGGAAACAGACACAGCAAAGATCTATACCAGGGATGGGCAACTTTGATGTGGGTGGGGGGCCACAAACAATCTGAACTCATCATGAGTGGAGCAGTGGCTTGTGGGTCTGCGTACCCACATCCATATCCAGTCATGCAGTCAGAGCCGGCCCTAGCCTTTTGGGGCCCTAAGTGAAATTGTGTTACCCCGCCCAATTGTACACATTTTGGGGTGAGGAGAAAATGTTGCAGCTTTAAAGCAAGTTTGCTGCAGTTCTACACATTTTGCCATGGGGCGGAGAGAACATTGTAATTTTATAACTAATTTCATGTAATTCTACGTATTTTGCCATGGGGAGGAGATACAAATGTGCAGTTTTCCAGCTAATTTCTTGCAATTCTACAAGTTGCCATAGAATGGAGGGAAATTATTGTTGCTTTTAATATGATATCTGAGTGACAGTGACTAAGAAAATCAACGAGGGCTCCACGGTCAGTAAATCAACCATGATTACTAACAGTTTAGATAGCTGACTAGAATAAGTTAATTAATCAAAAAGATATTAGCTGACAGGGGCTAAATGTAGTGTCAGTAGCTACGTTTCCATCCAAATATTACAAAAGCTGTATAAAGAAAATATACGCATTTTCCCCACCAGAGATGTTTCCAACAAACTGACTTGTTGCAAATGACATAGTGCACACAAGTCAGACGACATAGTGCACACAAGTCAGACGACATAGTGCACCCAAGTCAGACGACATAGTGCACCCAAGTCAGACGACATAGTGCACCCAAGTCAGACGACATAGTGCACCCAAATCAGACGACATAGTGCACCCAAATGAAATGACATAGTGCACACAAATCAAATGACATAGTGCACACAAATGAAATGACATAGTGCACACAAGTCAGACGACATAGTGCACCCAAATCAGACGACATAGTGCACCCAAATGAAATGACATAGTGCACACAAATGAAATGACATAGTGCACACAAATCAAATGACATAGTGCACACAAATGAAATGACATAGTGCACACAAATCAAATGACATAGTGCACACAAATCAGACGACATAGTGCACACAAATCAAATGACATAGTGCACACAAATCAGACGACATAGTGCACACAAATCAGACGACATAGTGCACACAAATCAGACGACATAGTGCACACAAATCAGACGACATAGTGCACACAAATCAGACGACATAGTGCACCCAAATCAGATGACATAGTGCCTGCTCAGGTCTTGGCATGTGTGCGCCAACCAACAGCTCATAGATACAGTGTGAGGAGGCTGTGCGGGTTGGCTAGTCTACATGATGAGATCATTCTGGATGATATTTCTATCGGTCAAATCGGTCATCGTGTCACCAGAATAAGACCCAGCGTCTCGCTCTGACCTAAGAGAGCTGTTTTTTCTCTGTTTAGTTAGGTCAGGGTGTGATAGGTGGGTGGGCATTCTATGTTGTTTTGTTTTCTATGTTTTGGCCGGGTATGGTTTCCAATCAGAGGCAGCTGTCTATCGTTGTCTCTGATTGGAAGCCATACTTAGGCAGCCTTTTTCCCTTGGTTTGTGTGGGTAGTTGTTTTCTGTTTTGTTAGATTAACCTGACAGAACTGTTGGCTGTCATTTTGTTTATTTTGTCTAGTGTTTGTTTTCATTAAAAAATAACGATGAGCACTCAACACACTGCGCCCTGGTCCCCTCTATACGACGCCCTGGTCCCCTCCCTGGTCCCCTCTATACGACGCCCTGGTCCCCTCCCTGGTCCCCTCCCTGGTCCCCTCTATACAACGCCCTGGTCCCCTCCCTGGTCCCCTCTATACGACGCCCTGGTCCCCTCCCTGGTCCCCTCCCTGGTCCCCTCGATACGACGCCCTGGTCCCCTCGATACGACGCCCTGGTCCCCTCCCTGGTCCCCTCTATACGACGCCCTGGTCCCATCCCTGGTCCCCTCTATACGACGCCCTGGTCCCCTCTATACGACGCCCTGGTCCCCTCCCTGGTCCCCTCTATACGACGCCCATTACAGAACTACCCACCATGATTGGATCAAGCGGCGTGCCCGGGCAGAGATGGACACCTGGTCGATGAAGGACCGAAAGGAGAAACTGGACTTGGGGCCAGGTAATAGACAGGTATCGTAGCCTACCGGGGAAGAACGAGAGGCAGCCCGGGTAGTTTGGCGGGGCCAGGGGTGAGACCTGAGCCAACTCCTCGTGCTTATTGTGGTGAGCATGTGCCTGCTCCTCGCACTCTCCCTCCAGTGTGCCTCCATAGCCCAGTACGGCCGGTGCCTGCTCCTCGCACTCTCCCTCCAGTGTGCCTCCATAGCCCAGTACGGCCGGTGCCTGCTCTGAGCACCCGGTCCTCATTGCTCAAAACAGGGCTGTCAGATGAACTCTTCATTGCTCAAAACAGGGCTGTCAGATTAACTCTTCATTGCTCTATCTGAATGAATATTATCCAAATGCATCAGAATCTCTCAAGACTTCACGTTGAAAACAAATTACTTTCCAGTCTTATGATTTTCTTTAGGAATGTTATATATATATTTTTAAACACAGTATTTTTCTGGCCAGTTAGTACATTTTAGGTATTTTATTATGATCCCCATTAGCTGTTACTAAAGCAGCAGCTACTCTTCCTGGGTTCCACACAGAACATGACATGATACAGAATGACATAATACAGAACATCAATAGACAAGAACAGCTCAAGGACAGAACTACATATATTTTTAAAAAGGCTGACGTTTGGCAACTCGAACCTTCAGCTCCCTCCACAGATTTTCTATGGGATTAAGGTCTGGAGACTGGCTAGGCCACTCCAGGACCTTAATGTGCTTCTTCTAGAGCCACTCCTTTGTTGCCTTGGCTGTGTGTTTTGGGTCATTGTCATGCTGGAATACCCATCCACGACCCATTTTCAATGCCCTGGCTGAGGGAAGGAGGTTCTCACTCATCCTTGGAGAGCTCTTTGGTCTTGGCCATGGTGGAGAGTTTGGAATCTGATTGATTGATTGCTTCTGTGGACAGGTGTCTTTTTTACAGGTAACAAACTGAGATTAGGAGAACTCCCTTTAGGAGTGTGCTCCTAATCTCAGCTCGTTACCTGTATAAAAGACACCTGGGAGCCAGAAATCTTTCTGATTGAGAGGGGGTCAAATACTTATTTCCCTCATTAAAATGCAAATCAATTTATAACATTTTTGACATGTGTTTTTCTGGATTTTATTGTTGTTATTCTGTCTCTCACTGTTCAAATAAACATACCATTAAAATGATAGACTGATCCTTTCTTTATCAGTGGGCAAACGTACAAAATCAGCAGGGGATCAAATACTTTTTCCCCCTCACTGTAGAATGCCTTTCTTTGTATGCATGCTGGAAACCCGTCATCAGACCATTACATGAGAAATAACCCTTGATTTGTACAGATACAATTTTTTCCAATAATTTACTTAACACAGGCAGCAAGTTTATAGGATGACTATTAGAACCAGTGAATGCAGATGTTTTTTATTCTTAGATAGTAGAATGACCCTTGACTCTTTCCAGACTTCAGGGCACACCCCATACATCAAGCACTTATGAGAGATTGGTGTAGATATTTGGTTAGCTGTACCTCTAAGCAATTTGTCGTCTAGATGATCTGTACCAGGTGACTTGTCATCCGAAAGACACAACAACATCCTGTCTACCTCCTCTTTTTCTACTTGATGAAATTCGAATCTGCCTTGCCTCTTCTTCATGATACAACATTTTATAAAGGTATATGACATGGAGCCATCAGTTGGAATCATAACATTCCTCCACTTTGCCTGTAAAATATTCATTAAAGCAGTTTGTGATGTGCAGTTTGTGATGTGGTTTAGTAATAAATATACCCTCTGATTCAACAAAAGAGGCGGACATGTTTGAATTCCTACCCATAATAGCGTTCAACGTTCTCCACAGTTTCCCCCCCATCACCCTTTACTTCATACATTTTGTGCTGATAGAATCTCTTCTTGTTTCCTTTGTTTACCTTGGTCACAAGATGTCTTCATTTTACAATAACTTTGTTTATCAAACAGAGTGGCAGATTTATCCGCACATTCTTAATCTAATCCACAAATGAGTCCTGATTGAACCCTCTGTAGGACCTTGGGTAGATTACGTTAGGGCCAGCCTTTTGGTATTGTAGTTTTCCTAGTGAGTGAGTCCTGATTGAACCCTCTGTAGGGCCTTGGGTAGATTACGTTAGGGCCAGCCTTTGGTATTGTAGTTTTCCTAGTGAATGAGTCCTGATTGAACCCTCTGTAGGGCCTTGGGTAGATTACGTTAGGGCCAGCCTTTTGGTATTGTAGTTTTCCTAGTGAATGAGTCCTGATTGAACCCTCTGTAGGGCCTTGGGTAGATTACGTTAGGGCCAGCCTTTTGGTATTGTAGTTTTCCTAGTGAATGAGTCCTGATTGAACCCTCTGTAGGACCTGCGGTAGATTACGTTAGGGCCAGCCTTTGGTATTGTAGTTTTCCTAGTGAGTTCAACCAAGTTATGATCACTACAACCTAGTGCCACTGATCCAGCTTTAGAACAACGTTCAGCCATGTTAGTAAAAACGTGATCCATACAAGTTCATGGTGTGATACCGGACCTATCAGTGAACCTTCTGGTTGGTGACGTCATAACTTGGGTCAGGTTACATACATTGGCAACAAAAATGTGTTTCTTTCTCATTGGACAATTGGTGTTAAATCTATATTCATATCCCCCCAAAAAAATATATTTCCGTAATTTTCATCAAATTCCATCAAGATATTTGACATCAGCACTAGGTGGCCTCTAGCAGCAACCCAGGAACCAATGAGGTTGCTGGGAGGGGACATAGCGGATGCAGGAACCAATGAGGTTGCTGGGTAGGGACATAGCGGATGCAGGAACCAATGAGGTTGCTGGTAGGGGACATAGCGGATGCAGAAACCAATGAGGTTGCTGGGAGGGGACATAGCGGATGCAGGAACCAATGAGGTTGCTGGGAGGGGACATAGCGGATGCAGGAACCAATGAGGTTGCTGGGAGGGGACATAGCGGATGCAGGAACCAATGAGGTTGCTGGGAGGGGACATAGCGGATGCAGGAACCAATGAGGTTGCTGGGAGGGGACATAACAGTGCGGATGCAGGAACCAATGAGGTTGCTGGGAGGGGACATAGTGGATGCAGGAACCAATGAGGTTGCTGGGAGGGACATAGCGGATGCAGGAACCAATGAGGTTGCTGGGAAGGGACATAGCGGATGCAGGAACCAATGAGGTTGCTGGGAGGGACATAGCGGATGCAGGAACCAATGAGGTTGCTGGGAGGGGACATAGCGGATGCAGGAACCAATGAGGATGCTGGGAGGGGACATAGCGGATGCAGGAACCAATGAGGTTGCTGGGAGGGGACATAACGGATGCAGGAACCAATGAGGTTGCTGGGAGGGGACATAACAGTGCGGATGCAGGAACCAATGAGGTTGCTGGGAGGAGACATAACAGTGCGGATGCAGGAACGCCCTGAATTGCAAGCTGCAGAAAAAACGGGGGTCTCTTCGTTCAGCAGCACTTTGAAGGTTTGACATTAGAGATTTGCATATTTTTGTTCATGGATTTAAGAAGAAGAAAAAAAATGCTCATCTCTAAGGTAACGCCTACAAAGTTGCCTGCCATTATGTCAAATCGTGACATGTGAGGTCAAATAATTTTTTTGGGCCTGACCAAAATTATTATATGGCCTGCAAAAAAAATAAAAAATAAAAAAATAAATAGGAAACGGGTCTTTCTGTTTTTTGTCTGTCATAATATTTGACAGGTCCACTGAGACGGGCAGTGAACCGACCACCCGGCACCGATGTAAATACAGAACGTCATTGTACCCACTGACCCTCGATGACCGACAGTCGGACACCGCAAACTGACTGCATGCACTGATGCACAGAATAATAATTTATAATTGCAAATAAATATCCGGCATTGCCTGCAAACATAACACACACACACACACACACGAGAGAGAATATAATAGAACGAGTAATATGTAGATATTACCAGCTGATAGTGATGTTGGTGAAAGGTGGTTAGCCAATGGAAACACGATTTAGCTTTAGGACCAGTCTCAATGTAACAGTTCAGACAGCATATCGACGATGCAATAAAACACTCGTTATTGTGCAAATCATTCATATCTTACCTTCCTCAACGTTCAAGTTCAGTTTTTTTGTGGAGGGTGTAATGACATGCGTCTACATGTGATGCCCAGCTGCTGAGTGAAGGAAGATCTGTTAGTTCTGCTCCTTAAAAATTATATTTTGCAAAATGGCTACATTTTATGTACCTGGGCGGTGCTTGATAGTTGTTTCGACTATATGATTGGTGGATACAACGCACACATACTTTCTCCGGGAATATGATTGGACGACAGTGAATGATTAAAGTTAATTTACGCAGAACAGGACAGCAGATCCATACCAATAGGATTAAAAAAATAATAATAAAAAAAAGTATTGAAAAACGGTTATGTTATTGTTCTTTTTCTATCGATATTGGGTACTACAATACTACACTGTTATATTGGATACTACAATACTACACTGTTATATTGGATACTACAATACTACACTGTTATATTGGGTACTACAATACTACACTGTTATATTGGATACTACAATACTACACTGTTATATTGGGTACTACAATACTACACTGTTATATTGGATACTACAATACTACACTGTTATATTGGGTACTACAATACTACACTGTTATATTGGATACTACAATACTACACTGTTATATTGGATACTACAACACAACACTGTTATATTGGATACTACAACACAACACTGTTATATTGGATACTACAACACTACACTGTTATATTATATACTACAACACAACACTGTTATATTGGATACTACAATACTACACTGTTATATTGGGTACTACAATACTACACTGTTATATTGGATACTACAATACTACACTGTTATATTGGGTACTACAATACTACACTGTTATATTGGATACTACAATACTACACTGTTATATTGGGTACTACAATACTACACTGTTATATTGGATACTACAATACTACACTGTTATATTGGGTACTACAATACTACACTGTTATATTGGATACTACAATACTACACTGTTATATTGGATACTACAACACAACACTGTTATATTGGATACTACAACACAACACTGTTATATTGGATACTACAACACTACACTGTTATATTATATACTACAACACAACACTGTTATATTGGATACTACAATACTACACTGTTATATTGGATACTACAATACTACACTGTTATATTGGATACTACAACACTACACTGTTATATTGGGTACTACAACACTAAACTGTTATATTGGATACTACAACACAACACTGTTATATTGGATACTACAACACAACACTGTTATATTGGATACTACAACACAACACTGTTATATTGGATACTACAATACTACACTGTTATATTGGATACTACAATACTACACTGTTATATTGGATACTACAACACAACACTGTTATATTGGATACTACAACACAACACTGTTATATTGGATACTACAACACAACACTGTTATATTGGATACTACAACACAACACTGTTATATTGGATACTACAATACTACACTGTTATATTGGATACTACAATACTACACTGTTATATGGATACTACAACACAACACTGTTATATTGGATACTACAACACAACACTGTTATATTGGATACTACAATACTACACTGTTATTACTAGTACATGTTATTACATTGTACTTTGTATTAGAATACAATATATTACATATTATATACATGTTACAATATATGGTATTACATTCCTACTTGCAAATCCAATCAGTAGGGCTCCTTAAACTGGTGTGAATATAGGACGGACATGACAGGTCAGGTAACTAATAACCTTTCCTCTATATTGAAACATGCAGTCAACACAACTCGCATTCAAGACAGATAAATAAATTACAAAACCCGAATACCCCTAAAAATACCTTTATTTTGAAAAGCCTTAAGAAAAAAAATACTAAGATGTCATATTGTACAAAACATTTTTTTTAAAACAGATCGTCCCCCCCAAAACCTTTCAGACAGCCAGGTAAAAACCTTTCAGACAGCCAGGTAAATACAGAGTACAAACCTTTCAGACAGCCAGGTAAAAACCTTTCAGACAGCCAGGTAAATACAGAGTACAAACCTTTCAGACAGCCAGGTAAAAACCTTTCAGACAGCCAGGTAAATACAGAGTACAAACCTTTCAAACAGCCAGGTAAAAACCTTTCAGACAGCCAGGTAAATACAGAGTACAAACCTTTCAGACAGCCAGGTAAAAACCTTTCAGACAGCCAGGTAAATACAGAGTAAAAACCTTTCAAACAGCCAGGTAAAAACCTTTCAGACAGCCAGGTAAATACCTTTCAGACAGCCAGGTAAAAACCTTTCAGACAGCCAGGTAAATACCTTTCAGACAGCCAGGTAAAAACCTTTCAGACAGCCAGGTAAATACCTTTCAGACAGCCAGGTAAAAACCTTTCAGACAGCCAGGTAAATACCTTTCAGACAGCCAGGTAAATACCTTTCAGACAGCCAGGTAAAAACCTTTCAGACAGCCAGGTAAATACCTTTCAGACAGCCAGGTAAAAACCTTTCAGACAGCCAGGTAAATACCTTTCAGACAGCCAGGTAAAAACCTTTCAGACAGCCAGGTAAAAACCTTTCAGACAGCCAGGTAAATACCTTTCAGACAGCCAGGTAAATACCTTTCAGACAGCCAGGTAAAAACCTTTCAGACAGCCAGGTAAAAACCTTTCAGACAGCCAGGTAAAAACCTTTCAGACAGCCAGGTAAATACCTTTCAGACAGCCAGGTAAAAACAGGAGTACAATACTCTGAAGCTTCTTTTTCTCAGGTATAATTTACTTTTAGTAGAAGATCTTAAAATAAAACGTTTTAAGCTATGCAGAATTAGGAAAAGCAGAGGACAAAACAGTAACGATACAGTATTAAAGGAAACAATAGTGATCAATGTTCTTTCGGCACCGAGCAAATTTCAGGTCTTTCAGTTACAGTTTTACTTGTGAACACTGAGGCTGTACCTGCTTTAAGATACAGTTTTACTGTGAACACTGAGGCTGTATCTGCTTTAAGTTACAGTTTTACTGTGAACACTGAGGCTGCACCTGCTTTAAGTTACAGTTTTACTGTGAACACTGAGGCTGTACCTGCTTTAAGTTACAGTTTTACTGTGAACACTGAGGCTGTACCAGCTTTAAGTTACAGTTTTACTGTGAACACTGAGGCTGTACCTGCTTTAAGTTACAGTTTTACTGTGAACACTGAGGCTGTACCTGCTTTAAGTTACAGTTTTACTGTGAACACTGAGGCTGTACCTGCTTTAAGTTACAGTTTTACTGTGAACACTGAGGCTGCACCTGCTTTAAGTTACAGTTTTACTGTGAACACTGAGGCTGTATCTGCTTTAAGTTACAGTTTTACTGTGAACACTGAGGCTGTACCTGCTTTAAGTTACAGTTTTACTGTGAACACTGAGGCTGTATCTGCTTTAAGTTACAGTTTTACTGTGAACACTGAGGCTGTACCTGCTTTAAGTTACAGTTTTACCAGTGGCCAAGTAGACTACTGTGGCTATTTGATCATGATGTAGGCCTACCAGAGTGACCTACCCTCAAATAAAAACGAGAGAAACTGCATCCCATTACATTTTAACATGGAAATAGCCGTTCTATCGTCCAGCCTACAGTAGCAACCAATGTGTGGTGTTCAAAGTAGGCCTACATTCCATGAGACTGTTGACAAAAACACATGTAGGGATTGACAACCTGTTCACCCACTTGTCCTTTAGACAACGAGGTGACTGAACTGTGGTTTTGTGTTGTTTGATGCAAGAAACCACTTGACAAAATGAAACGCATTATTATTCCCATACCATTATTACAGTGAATCAGACAAATTACGCTTACCTCTCTGCTTATTGGCTACTTAGCTCATTCAAGCATGTCTCAAAATACAACACTGCCCCTTTAAGACCGAATATAGAGATACTGCAGCTCTGATTGGTTATGGCGCACCGGTCTGTGTAGAGTATGAGCGTGTGTCGGGCCTGGTGTCGGGCCTGGTGTCGGGCCTGATGCTGAGCCTGGTGTTGGGCCTGATGTCGGGCCTGGTGTCGGGCCTGGTGCTGAGCCTGTGTCGGGCCTGATGCCGGGCCTGATGCTGAGCCTGTGTCGGGCCTGATGCTGAGCCTGTGTCGGGCCTGTCAATGCAATAGATTCCTACTCCAATGCTCTCCGCCTACAAGAAAATCTCTTGCATAGTTGGTTTTGTTTTCAGTTGCATTGAAAGTGGCTAATATTGCGTTAACGCGATCATAATTCTCACAGTAGAAGGGCCATGTTGATAGTGTTAACTAAAAAGGGGAAAACTAGACAGTTCGATCTCGTGCATCTCTGAGCGGGCTGAAGTCCCCGGGAACCGTGTGCCCACGCAGCTTATAGGGAACAGTGATAATAATAACATAATATTAACAGCAATAGTACATGGAGTAAGTATTATTATTTTTTAATATTTTATTTATCCGTTATTTTACCAGTTAAGTTGACTGAGAACACGTTCTCATTTGCAGCAATGACCTGGGGAATAGTTACGGGGGAGAGGAGGGGGGTGGAATGAGCCAATTGTAAGCTGGGGATGATTAGGTGACCATGATAGTATGAGGGACAGATTGGGAATTTAGCCAGGACACCAGGGGTTAACACCTCTACTCTATGATAAGTGCAATGGGATCTTTAATGACCTCAGAGAGTCAGGACACCCGTTTAACGTCCCATCCGAAGGACGGCACCCTACACAGGGCAATGTCCCCCAATCACTGCCCTGGGGCATTGGGATATTTGTTTTAGACCAGAGGAAAGAGTGCCTCCTACTGGCCCTCCAACACCACTTCCAGCAGCATCTGGTCTCCCATCCAGGGACCAACCAGGAAATGGAAATAAACTTTAAGGGCAGGTTTCCCAGACACAGATTAAGTTAAGGCTTAGTTTAGTACTAAAAATCATGTTTAATGGAAAATCTCCTTTGAAATTTCTTTTTTAGTCCAGGATTAATCCATGTCTGGGAAATTATCTCTAACTATCAAATCGCTTTTAAAATAAATCCACTGTAGACTATCGATTACTTCGACTGCTATCTCTGTAGATCAAGTTTCAATCTCTCGAAAGTCCTCTCCTCTCTCCATCAACCCCCCCCCCCCCCCCCCACACACACACACACACACAAAAAGACTAAAACATGAAAATTACTTCATCTATGTATATTAAAATGCTAAAGTATAAAATCTTTTGTAGCTCTTTATTAAATTCTGAACAGCTGGTGGATCTAATGACCACAGAGATCCGAGATCTACAGTTACGTTCTAATATATATATATTGGCACCCTTTAAAACAATTCACAATTTCTTCTAAAATAACATTGACATTGAAAAAAAAACAAAAAAAAACTGTGCGTTCACACATATATTTGTTTGATTAACAACTGCACAGGACCAAGAAAATAAAAGTCCCTTCAAAGTCAGAAATGGCCTGGACGAAATTATTTCAAATTCAAATATATATTTTGGTTGGAGGTGATTATCTTTATACTGTGTAATTGTATCACCTAAACCAGTCTCAGCATGCTCACAGTACTGACAACACAACCAGTCTGACAACACAACCAGTCTGACAACACAACCAGTCTAACAGCTCACAGTACTGACAACACAACCAGTCTGACAACACAACCAGTCTCACAGTACTGACAACACAACCAGTCTGACAACACAACCAGTCTGACAACACAACCAGTCTAACAGCTCACAGTACTGACAACACAACCAGTCTGACAACACAACCAGTCTGACAACACAACCAGTCTCACAGTACTGACAACACAACCAGTCTGACAACACAACCACTCTCAGCATGCTCACAGTACTGACAACACAACCAGTCTAACAACACAACCAGTCTAACAGCTCACAGTACTGACAACACAACCAGTCTGACAACACAACCAGTCTCAACATGCTCACAGTACTGACAACACAACCAGTCTAACATGCTCACAGTACTGACAACACAACCAGTCTAACAACACAACCAGTCTAACAGTACTGACAACCAGTCTCAACATGCTCACAGTACTGACAACACAACCAGTCCATGCTCACAGTACTGACAACACAACCAGTCTAACAACACAACCAGTCTGACAACACAACCAGTCTCACAGTACTGACAACACAACCAGTCTCACAGCACAACCAGTCTCACAGTACTGACAACACAACCAGTCTAACAGTACTGACAACACAACCAGTCTCACAGTACTGACAACACAACCAGTCTAACAACACAACCAGTCTCACAGTACTGACAACACAACCAGTCTAACAACACAACCAGTCTCACAGTACTGACAACACAACCAGTCTCACAACACAACCAGTCTAACAGTACTGACAACACAACCAGTCTCACAGTACTGACAACACAACCAGTCTGACAACACAACCAGTCTCACAGTACTGACAACACAACCAGTCTAACAGCTCACAGTACTGACAACACAACCAGTCTAACAACACAACCAGTCTCAACATGCTCACGGTACTGACAACACAACCAGTCTAACAGCTCACAGTACTGACAACACAACCAGTCTCACAGTACTGACAACACAACCAGTCTCACAGCACAACCAGTCTCACAGTACTGACAACACAACCAGTCTAACAGTACTGACAACACAACCAGTCTCACAGTACTGACAACACAACCAGTCTCACAACACAACCAGTCTAACAGCTCACAGTACTGACAACACAACCAGTCTAACAACACAACCAGTCTAACAGTACTGACAACACAACCAGTCTCACAGTACTGACAACACAACCAGTCTCACAGTACTGACAACACAACCAGTCTAACAACACAACCAGTCTAACAGCACTGACAACACAACCAGTCTCACAGCACAACCAGTCTCACAGTACTGACAACACAACCAGTCTAACAGTACTGACAACACAACCAGTCTAACAGTACTGACAACACAACCAGTCTCACAGTACTGACAACACAACCAGTCTAACAACACAACCAGTCTCACAGTACTGACAACACAACCAGTCTAACAACACAACCAGTCTCACAGTACTGACAACACAACCAGTCTGACAACACAACCAGTCTCACAGTACTGACAACACAACCAGTCTAACAGTACTGACAACACAACCAGTCTAACAGCTCACAGTACTGACAACACAACCAGTCTAACAACACAACCAGTCTCAACATGCTCACGGTACTGACAACACAACCAGTCTAACAGCTCACAGTACTGACAACACAACCAGTCCCACAGTACTGACAACACAACCAGTCTGACATTACTGACAACACAACCAGTCTAACAGTACTGACAACACAACCAGTCTCAACATGCTCACGGTACTGACAACACAACCAGTCTCACGGTACTGACAACACAACCAGTCTCACAACACAACCAGTCTCACAGTACTGACAACACAACCAGTCTCACAACACAACCAGTCTCACAGTACTGACAACACAACCAGTCTCACAGTACTGACAACACAACCAGTCTAACAGCACTGACAACACAACCAGTCTCACAGCCCAACCAGTCTCACAGTACTGACAACACAACCAGTCTAACAGTACTGACAACACAACCAGTCTAACAGTACTGACAACACAACCAGTCTCACAGTACTGACAACACAACCAGTCTCACAGTACTGACAACACAACCAGTCTAACAACACAACCAGTCTAACAGCTCACAGTACTGACAACACAACCAGTCTAACAACACAACCAGTCTAACAGTACTGACAACACAACCAGTCTCACAGTACTGACAACACAACCAGTCTCACAGTACTGACAACACAGCCAGTCTCACAGCACTGACAACACAACCAGTCTCACAGCACAACCAGTCTCACAGTACTGACAACACAACCAGTCTAACAGTACTGACAACACAACCAGTCTCACAACACAACCAGTCTCACAGTACATGTATTGGACACACAGAAACTGGATATAGACAAACGCGCGCACACACACACACACCTGTCTTACACGCTCACAACACACACCTGTGTTACAAACTCACACACACACACACACACACACACACACACACACCTGTGTTAATCCTTCCGCATGCTTCGGTTGGGCTGAACCAAACGAGTGCACTCGCATACTCCCTTAAAAGACCTTCGCTTGAAAAACAAGAAAAAAAGTAGCGATGGTACTGTTTGTCCAACTTGAGACGCCGTAGCCAATATACACTTCCTCAAAATAATCAGAATTAATCTAAAAGATAACTCAAGAAATCTGTCATAAATTGACGTTTTTTTGTCAAGGAGATGCTAGTCGAATGGTTTTACATCTAAGATGTTTGGTGCAGTATTTCTCAATGAAAACATTTGCATGAAAACTATTAGTCTGTCGTTGAATGACAAACACTTCCTTGAAGTATCCCTACTGTTGACCAATCACTGACGAAGGGGGCGTAGACTTCGGCTTGCCAGGAGGAAAGAATGCAAACACGAACAGCCCGAAAAAACTCACCGAAATTAACAGAAACGTCACACGATGTACAAAATATAAAATATTCACAAACTGTTTTGGATGGGAAGCAAGCGGATAACTTTACACACAGCTCACACACACCTGTCTTACACAGCTCACACACACACCTGTATTACACACAGCTCACACACACCTGTATTACACACACCTGTCTTACATACAGCTCACACACACCTGCTTACACAGCTCACACACACACCTGTATTACACACAGCTCATACACACCTGTATTACACAGCTCACACACACCTGTCTTACATACAGCTCACACACACCTGCTTACACAGCTCACACACACACCTGTATTACACACAGCTCATACACACCTGCTTACACAGCTCACACACACACCTGCTTACACAGCTCACACACACACACCTGCTTACACAGCTCACACACACCTGTATTACACACACCTGTCTTACATACAGCTCACACACACCTGCTTACACAGCTCACACACACACCTGTATTACACACAGCTCATACACACCTGTATTACACAGCTCACACACACCTGTCTTACATACAGCTCACACACACCTGCTTACACAGCTCACACACACACCTGTATTACACACAGCTCATACACACCTGCTTACACAGCTCACACACACACCTGTATTACACACAGCTCACACACACCTGTATTACACACAGCTCACACACACCTGCAGACTGTAGGGCCTGAGTTAGAGCATGGACCATATAATTCTTAATAAAGTAGGGCTGAGGGGACGCAACTAAGGGGTTAAAAACAGGACTCTGGCTCTCTCAGCTTCCTCTATATAGTACAGGTGATACAGCTTCCTCTATATAGTACAGGTGATACAGCTTCCTCTATATAGTACAGGTGATACAGCTTCCTCTATATAGTAACCTGAAGGCAGTGGACAGGTGAAACTAACAGCTTCCTCTATATAGTAACCTGAAGGCAGTGGACAGGTGAAACTAACAGCTTCCTGTCTATAGTTACCTGAAGGCAGTGGACAGGTAAAACTAACAGCTTCCTGTCTATAGTTACCTGAAGGCAGTGGACAGGTGAAACTAACAGCTTCCTGTCTATAGTTACCTGAAGGCAGTGGACAGGTG
>NC_042984.1:2131328-2156328 GCF_901001165.1 Salmo trutta | reverse complement strand
TTAAAACATGGCAAAATGTATACAACTGCAGGAAATTAGCTTTAAATCTGCAAAATGTTCTCTCCACCAACCAGATAGGTGGACCAGTCATAGTCAGTCCATTCATCTCCAGATAGCTAGGTGGACCAGTCATAGTCAGTACATTCATCTCCAGATAGCTAGGTGGACCAGTCATAGTCAGTCCATTCATCTCCAGATAGCTAGGTGGACCAGTCATAGTCAGTACATTCATCTCCAGATAGCTAGGTGGACCAGTCATAGTCAGTCCATTCATCTCCAGATAGCTAGGTGGACCAGTCACTCCATTCATCTCCAGATAGCTAGGTGGACCAGTCATAGTCAGTCCATTCATCTCCAGATAGCTAGGTGGACCAGTCATAGTCAGTCCATTCATCTCCAGATAGCTAGGTGGGACAACAACATACCTCAGTCATAGTAAGTAACTTTTCAGCAAAGTCAGTGCTAGTTGTTAACCAGGGCCAAGGGTCTGGTTTAGAATTGGGCCCAAGGGAAAATGAGGACAAGGTCAGTTTGGTTTGGAACTAGGACCCTGGCTGAGGCTCACCTGTTTGCCATCGACCTCGATGTCAGCCACATAGTTCTCGAACACCGTGGGTACATAGACCTCTGGGAACTGGTCTTTACTGAAGACGATCAGCAGGCAGGTCTTCCCACACGCTCCGTCTCCCACTATCACCAGCTTCTTCCTGATTGCAGCCATCTATAGGAGGGGGGGAGAGATAGAGAAAGGGGGGAGGAGAGGTGGAAGAGATAGAGAGGAGAGGTAGAAGAAGGGAGGTGGAAGAGAGGGGAGAGAGAGAGGGGGGAGAGATAGAAAGGAGAGAGAGGAGGGGGAGAGATGGAAAGGAGAGAGAGAGGGGGAGAGATGGAAAGGAGAGAGAGAGGGGGAGAGATGGAAAGGAGAGAGAGAGAGGGAGAGATGGAAAGGAGAGAGAGAGAGGGGGGAGAGATGGAAAGGAGAGAGAGAGAGGGGGGAGAGATGGAAAGGAGAGAGAGAGAGGGGGGAGAGATGGAAAGGAGAGAGAGAGGGGGGAGAGATGGAAAGGAGAGAGAGAGAGGGGGAGAGATGGAAAGGAGAGAGAGAGAGGGGGAGAGATGGAAAGGAGAGAGAGAGGGGGGAGAGATGGAAAGGAGAGAGAGAGGGGCGATAGAGATTAACACTCATAACACCACTGCATCCATCTTTGCTTCCATTTAGCCTGCATAGTGATACCCTGATTTTAGGCTACTTCACAAAGTTTCTTGTTCCTGGGTGTACATTTTGTTTCTAGCCCTTAACTATTACACCTGATACAGATGATATGTGTATTCATATTGACCAGATCATTTTGTTCATGGGTGGGAAGGTAGCCTAGCGTTTAAGAACGTAGGGGCCAGTAACTGAAAGGTTGCTGGTTCGAAATCACCAAGTCAACTATGTGAAAAATCTCTATGTGCCCATGAGCAAGGCACTTAAACGTTAGCACTGTTATCCAGAGCGACTAAAATATAAGTGTTCATATGAATGAAATACAGTGTTCTTTCATATGACCCAAGGAATGATAATTTCATAAGGATACATCATTTTAGATAATTACTGTATCTAGCTAGCTAACATTGCCTTGGCCAGCTGTTATTTAGCTAGCTGGCATTAGCTAGCTAATAAACTAGACAGCAAATACAAAAGTAACCACGAATAATGAGGTAACCACATTATTAGTGAGAAATCTTATGTGTGTGTATTTAGTTTATATATTTCTTGTAAATAGTTGCCCAGTACTGTACTGTAAGGATACGCCTGACGACCAAACCAATAATTCATTTCAGAATATATACACATTTGTTTAAAGGTTAGGAGCTAGTGTTCAGTTGTTGTTAGTTGGTTTAAACGTTAACTTTGTCCTTATATCCCTTTTCCCAGTTAGATAGCCAGCTAGCTTATGCGACAACAAGTTAGCTAGCTAACGTTAGTGTTTGGTTGTCAATACTTTAAGCTCCATTTGCGGTTTTAAAGTCATGGCTACAGATTTCATAGGTGTTTTAGTTATATATAATCATTAATATACGGTTGTTACACAACTGTATTAGATAAAGATAGTTTCAAAAATAAAAAGGAATTGCTAGATTAAAGTTATGCTACCGTTTGTTAGCTCTGTTTCCGTTGTCGCTGCTTCTCTTCCGGTCTTTTGGACTGCCAATCAACTGGCAGAATATAGAGACCATAGACAGGACGAGATCTACAGATCTAGCTTAAAATGTCTACAAATCTCAACAACAAATAAAAAAATCGAATTGGAAAGAAACAGTGAAACGATGACATCATACCAACCCACCGGTTTTTTGTTTTGTTTTGATTTGCACTTTGCAAGAAATAGCATAACACAAATAATATCCACATGAATCAAATAAAAGGAAAGAAGTCAAAGAGTAAAAATAAAAAAAACAAGTGATAAAGAAAATATAATTTAAATACAATTGTGAATTTAGAAAAATAGACTAGTTTCAGAAGTTGATCTAGGCTCAATCACCTTTCTCCTCTCTCAGTCCCAGACTCACTCTCACTGTAGTCTACAGTCAGACCAGTCGGTTGAGATGCTGGTTGCTTGGTTACAACATCGCTACATCACAGCTGTTTGTTAATATTCCCATATGTAGTACAGCTTTTGGCTGCTGGATGCTATGTTTGTAGGAAGGAGGGACTGGGACTAGAAATCAACCCAGGAATTTCTAACATACCGAACAATTTGTTTCCCTCGAGGCCCCATTATCAGCCAGATAACGATCATTCTGCACAAAAAACACAATTTAGACAGGTTCACTGGGCAAAAAAAAAAGGATCCACATGTCTGGCATTTCTCCATTTCTGATTTGTAGTATGAGCTGTAGTGATTGGCTGCTGAAAGCTCTGCTTAACAGCTTTTCTGATTGGCTGCTGAATGCTCTGTTTGTAGCATCAGGGGTTCACATGTTTGTAGCATTTCTCCATTTCTGATTTGTAGTATGAGCTGTAGTGATTGGCTGCTGAAAGCTCTGCTTAACAGCTTTTCTGATTGGCTGCTGAATGCTCTGTTTGTAGCTATCCAGGGTTCACTTCCTGCGTCGGTAGAAGAGAACGTAGGCCTGAGCTGTTTCTCTGATATAGAAGTCACACTGTAGACAAACGAGAGAGAGAAGAGAGAGAAGAGAGATTAAAAGGAACATCAAAATCGAAATTCCAATTAGAATCTGGCTCAAAACTTTCCAATCAGTTATAGAACCAATTGCTCTGTATGGCAGTGAAGTATGGGGTCCACTCTCTGATAATGAATTCACCAAATGGGACAAACATCCAATTGAAGTACTGCATGCAGAGTTTTGGAAGACTGTAATACAAGTGCAAAGAAAAACTCCAAATAACGCATGTAAAGCAGAATTGGGCCAATACCCCCTCCTCATTCGAATAGAAAAAAGAGCCATCAAATTTAACAAACATCTAAAAACAAGTGACCCCAAAACATTCCATCACACAGCTCTACAATATCAAGAGATGAAACCAGAGAAGAGTCCCCTCAGCCAGCTGGTTCTGAGGCTCAGTTCACTAACCCAAACCAACCCCATAGAGCCTCAGGACAGCAGTCAGCCAGCTGGTTCTGAGGCTCAGTTCACTAACCCAAACCAACCCCATAGAGCCTCAGGACAGCCAGCTGGTTCTGAGGCTCAGTTCACTAACCCAAACCAACCCCATACAGCCTCAGGACAGCACTCAGAACATCTGGCCCAACCAAATCATCACAAAACAAAAAGAAAAATATATCACCTATTGGAAAGACACCCTAAAAAATCAAAGTAAACTTCAATGCTATATGTCTCTAAACAGACAGTACTTGGTGGCAGACTATCTGACCACTGTGACTGATGATAAACTGAGGAAACCACTGACTAGGTACAGACTCAGTGAGGACAGTCTGGCTATAGAGACCTGTCGTCACAGACAAACCTGGCTGCCTAGAGAGGACAGGCTGTCTTTCCCAAAATTATAATTCAATACAAAGAATTTGAAACTATAAAAGATGAGGAAAAAATCTCATATTTATTGGGTGAAAAGCCAAAATGTGCAGTTTTGGCAGCCAAATGTGTCCTCCTGCCACAACCTGAGGGACAGCCAGTGAAAAGTGCAATATAATGTGGATAATATTTCCCATCTTGTTTTGTTTAGTCTTTCATACCAGGTCATGTGTCTTCTCAGTCATGTTGACACTGGTCTACTACCGTAGATTTAATGTATTGTTGTTCTGATTAATATTGTTGTTGATGTTGTTGTTAATGGTAATCCCATGTCCACTACTACTATTATTACTGCTGTTGGTCCCACCATTTATTTATATATTTTATATATAAATATTTTATTTTTCTATATGTATACTTTGACAATGTAAGTAATAATGAACTTGCCATGTCAATAAAGTCAATTGAATTGAGAGAGAAAGAGAGAGAGACAGACAGACAGACAGACAGACAGACAGACAGACACAGAGAGAGAGAGAGAAAGAGACAGAGAGAGAGAGACAGACAGAGAGACAGAGAGAGAGAAAGAGAGACTTGCCTCAACGACATGGACCTACGCTACCGAGGACACTCAACTAAGACACAGGGAAACCCAGGACAGCAACACAATTAGACCCAACCAAATCATGAGAAAACAAAAAGATAATTACTTGACACATTGGAAAGAATTAACAAAAATAACAGAGCAAACTAGAATGCTATTTGTCCCTAAACAGAGAGTACACAGTGGCAGAATACCTGACCACTGTGACTGACCCAAACTTAAGGAAAGCTTTGACTATGTACAGACTCAGTGAGCGTTGCCTTGCTATTGAGAAAGGCCGCCGCAGGCAGACCCTGGCTCTCAAGAGAAGACAGGCTATGTGCAACACTGCTCACAAAATGAGGTGGAAACTGAGCTGCAATTCCTAACCTCCTGCCAAATGTACGACCATATTAGAGACATATTTCTCTCAGATTACACAGATCGACAAAGAATTCGAAAACAAACCCAATTTTGATAAACTCCCATATCTACTGGGTGAAATACCACAGTGTGACATCACAGCAGCAAGATGTGTGACCTGTTGCCACAAGAAAAGGACAACCAGTGAAGAACAAACACCATTGTAAATACAACCCATATTAATGCTTATTTATTTTCCCTTGTGTACTTTAACCATTTGTACATCGTTACAACACTGTATATAGACATAATATGACATTTGTAATGTCTTTATTCTTTTGAAACTTCTGTGAGTGTAATGCTACTGTTCATTTCTATTGTTTATTTCACTTTTGTTTATTATCTACCGCACTTGCTTTGGCAATGTAAACATATGTTTCCCATGCCAATAAAGCCCCTTAAATTGAAAGAGAGAAGTCATACCAGTTAGTATAATACAATGGATTATGTCAGACTAACTGGTATGATTTCTTGTTAATCTCTCTTAGAGAGATGGATTGTGTCTAAGCCATTTGCTACATTGGAATGTAGGCAGGATCAACCTAATGTGATGCAGTAACATGCGTGTGTGTGTGTAGTGGTGCGTGTGCGTGTGTAGTGGTGCGTGTGCGTGTGTAGTGGTGCGTGTGCACGTGTCTGTGTGTCACTGACCAGGGGGGGCTCAGCTCCACTGAATGAGACATTAGCTTCCGTAAATGCAACAAAAGTACAACTTTTGGGGGGGGGGCCCTAAATAATGCTAATTTAACCATTATCTAGTGGTACATACATTACCATTCAAAGGTTTGGAGTCACTTAGAAATGTCCTTGTTTTTTAAAGAAAAACTCATTTTTTTGTCCATTAAAATAACATCAAATTGATCATAAATACAGTGTAGACATTGTTAATGTTGTGTATTACTATTGTAGCTGGAAACGGCTGATTTGCCAAGAAACTGAAGATCTCGTACAACGCTGTGTACTACTCCCTTCAAAGAACAGCGCAAACTGTCTCTAACCAGAATAGAAAGAGGAGTGGGAGGCCCCGGTGCACAACTGAGCAAGAGGACCTGGCACAGCTCCTGGTATATGTCCGTTACGTTTATGGGAGGGGTCAATTAAGGAAGACATCCTCTTCTGCAAACCACTGAAAACCAGGACAACAGGAGAGGATATTTTTTTAAGTACTGGACAGCTTTGTGACATCAAATGGACTTTGGTGGTCAAGATGTGTTGGTAACTTCTACTGATGGAGCAAAAGTCATGACCGGGAGACATAGTGGAGTGGTAACTGGTAACATTGTATTAGACACATGCGCCGAATATAACATGTTATATATATATATATAAAAAATAGACCTTACAGTGAAATGCTGAATACAACAGGTGTAGTAGACCTTACAGTGAAATGCTGAATACAACAGGTGTAGTAGACCTTACAGTGAAATGCTGAATACAACAGGTGTAGTAGACCTCACAGTGAAATGCTGAATACAACAGGTGTAGTAGACCTCACAGTGAAATGCTGAATACAACAGGTGTAGTAGACCTTACAGTGAAATGCTGAATAAAACAGGTGTAGTAGACCTCACAGTGAAATGCTGAATACAACAGGTGTAGTAGACCTCACAGTGAAATGCTGAATACAACAGGTGTAGTAGACCTTACAGTGAAATGCTGAATACAACAGGTGGAGTAGACCTTACAGTGTAATGCTGAATACAACAGGTGTAGTAGACCTCACAGTGAAATGCTGAATACAACAGGTGTAGTAGACCTCACAGTGAAATGCTGAATACAACAGGTGTAGGTAGACCTCACAGTGAAATGCTGAATACAACAGGTGTAGTAGACCTCACAGTGAAATGCTGAATACAACAGGTGTAGTAGACCTTACAGTGAAATGCTGAATACAACAGGTGTAGTAGACCTTACAGTGAAATGCTGAATACAACAGGTGTAGTAGACCTTACAGGGAAATGCTGACTACAACAGGTGTAGTAGACCTTACAGTGAAATGCTGAATAAAACAGGTGTAGTAGACCTTACAGTGAAATGCTGAATACAACAGGTGTAGTAGACCTTACAGTGAAATGCTGAATAAAACAGGTGTAGTAGACCTTACAGTGAAATGCTGAATACAACAGGTGTAGTAGACCTCACAGTGAAATGCTGAATACAACAGGTGTAGTAGACCTCACAGTGAAATGCTGAATACAACAGGTGTAGTAGACCTTACAGTGAAATGCTGAATACAACAGGTGTAGTAGACCTTACAGTGAAATGCTGAATACAACAGGTGTAGTAGACCTCACAGTGAAATGCTGAATACAACAGGTGTAGTAGACCTCACAGTGAAATGCTGAATACAACAGGTGTAGACCTTACAGTGAAATGCTGAATACAACAGGTGTAGTAGACCTCACAGTGAAATGCTGAATACAACAGGTGTAGTAGACCTTACAGTGAAATGCTGAATACAACAGGTGTAGTAGACCTTACAGTAAAATGCTGAATACAACAGGTGTAGTAGACCTTACAGTGAAATGCTGAATATAACAGGTGTAGTAGACCTCACAGTGAAATGCTGAATACAACAGGTGTAGTAGACCTTACAGTGAAATGCTGAATACAACAGGTGTAGTAGACCTCACAGTGAAATGCTGAATACAACAGGTGTAGTAGACCTTACAGTGAAATGCTGAATACAACAGGTGTAGTAGACCTCACAGTGAAATGCTGAATACAACAGGTGTAGTAGACCTTACAGTGAAATGATGAATACAACAGGTGTAGTAGACCTCACAGTGAAATGCTGAATACAACAGGTGTAGTAGACCTTACAGTGAAATGCTGAATACAACAGGTGTAGTAGACCTTACAGTGAAATGCTGAATACAACAGGTGTAGTAGACCTTACAGTGAAATGCTGAATACAACAGGTGTAGTAGACCTTACAGTGAAATGCTGAATACAACAGGTGTAGGTAGACCTTACAGTGAAATGCTGAATACAACAGGTGTAGTAGACCTTACAGTGAAATGCTGAATACAACAGGTGTAGACCTTTACAGTGAAATGCTGAATACAACATGTGTAGACCTTTACAGTGAAATACTGAATAGAACAGGTATACCTGTTCACCTTACAGTGAAATTCTTACTTACAAGCCCTTAACCATCAATGCAGTTTAGAAAAATAATAAGAATAAATTGAGCAGGCTAGGCTGACATGCTAATAGCCAATCAGATCCAATGAACTGAGCAGGCTGGGCTGATATGCTAATAGCCAATCAGATCCAATGAACTGAGCAGGCTGGGGTGACAGCCAATCAGATCCAATGAACTGAGCAGTCTGGGGTGACAGCCAATCAGATCAAATGAATTGAGCAGGCTGGGGTGACATGCTAATAGCCAATCAGATCCAATGAACTGAGCAGGCTGGGCTGACATGCTAATAGCCAATCAGATCCAGTGAACTGAGCAGTCTGGGCTGACAGCCAATCAGATCAAATGAATTGAGCAGGCTGGGGTGACATGCTAATAGCCAATCAGATCCAATGAACTGAGCAGGCTGGGCTGACATGTTAATAGCCAATCAGATCCAGTGAACTGAGCAGTCTGGGCTGACAGCCAATCAGATCAAATGAATTGAGCAGGCTGGGGTGACATGCTAATAGCCAATCAGATCCAATGAACTGAGCAGGCTGGGGTGACATGCTAATAGCCAATCAGATCCAATGAACTGAGCAGGCTGGGGTGACATGCTAATAGCCAATCAGATCCAATGAACTGAGCAGGCTGGGGTGACATGCTAATAGCCAATCAGATCCAATGAACTGAGCAGGCTGGGGTGACATGCTAATAGCCAATCAGATCCAATGAACTGAGCAGGCTGGGGTGACATGCTAATAGCCTTCCTAGGTATTTCTAAATAGGAGCGTGCTTCTATAATATTGTGCTGTTATTATTTTTATGAATATTATATATATTTTTTTTTAACGTTTTTCCATGTTATTTTTCCATTTTAGTCATTTAGCAGACGCTCTTATCCAGAGCGACTTACAGTAGTGAATGCATACATTTCATACAATTTCATACATATCATACATTTCATTTCAAGCATTTTTTTTTTTTTTTTTTTACTTTTTATTTATTTATTTTTCTTATTTTTTTCGAACCCACAACCCTGGCATTGCAAACACCACGCTGGCGTTGCAAACACCATGCTCTACCAACTGAGCCACAGGAAGCACCCTCATAGACATGCATTAGACTATGGAGTTTTGAATGTGTGAGTGAACGGTGTCAGTATTGAATTATGTTGTCATGGGACTGCCCATATTTCCCCTCTGGCCAACGCCAATTGGCAGCCAGCGGGGTTTACCTTAAAGGTGCGTCAGACCCAGATATGGGGGGGGTGGGGTTTAGTGGGTGGAATATTAGGACAATTGGAGGTTTACACAGTTGCAGCTACAGTATGCTTAACAGTGCAAATTATTATGGTACAGCTACATGGACACTTAATCATCATGGTGCTTTTTAATGGTTTATTTTCAGTCTCCTCCATCTCCACTGAACGATGTTAACTGCAAAGATTTAATACTAATAATGTAAAATTAACAAATGTACAGAAAAAAAGGACAACTTACAGAGGAGGAAATTAAATATTTTCAGTCTGTAAAACCCCAGGGCTTGATGGTATAACCCCAGGGCTTGATGGTATAACCCCAGGGCTTGATGGTATAACCCCAGGGCTGGATGGTATAATCCCAGGGCTTGATGGTATAACACCAGGGCTTGATGGTATAACCCCAGGGCTTGATGGTATAACACCAGGGCTTGATGGTAAAACACCAGGGCTTGATGGTATAACACCAGGGCTTGATGGTAAAACCCCAGGGCTTGATGGTAAAACCCCAGGGCTTGATGGTAAAACACCAGGGCTTGATGGTATAACCCCAGGGCTTGATGGTATAACCCCAGGGCTTGATGGTATAACCCCAGGGCTGGATGGAAAAACCCCAGGGCTTGATGGTATAATCCCAGGGCTGGATGGTAAAACCCCAGGGCTTGATGGTAAAACCCCAGGGCTTGATGGTATAACACCAGGGCTTGATGGTATAACACCAGGGCTTGATGGTATAACACCAGGGCTTGATGGTAAAACCCCAGGGCTTGATGGTATAATCCCAGGGCTTGATGGTAAAACACCAGGGCTTGATGGTATAACCCCAGGGCTTGATGGTATAATCCCAGGGCTTGATGGTAAAACACCAGGGCTTGATGGTAAACCAGTAGAGGGATATCAGACCTTTGATGTACTCAAAGATTCATTATTATCATGTTTTAATTTTAATGATAAAAATGGTAGACTTTCAGGAACTCAACAAGAAGGTCTGATGTCATTACTACTGAAACAGGATCCATGTGCTAAGTACAAAGATCCAGTCCATTTAAAAAATAAACTGGAGGCTTCTAACACTTTAATGTTGTGATGCGAAAATCCTGACGAAATGAATAGCACATAAAAAACAAGGCTGTTCGTTGTCTCCATATTTATTTATTATGGCCATCGAAATGCTAGCTGTTAAGTCAGATCCAACAACAACATCAAGGGGTTAGAAATCCAGGGATTAAAAACAAAAAAGTGTCAATGTTTGTCGATGACTCAATTTTCTTCTTAAGTCCGCAATCTGGATCCCTGCAAGGTCTCATTGAAGATATGGATCACTTTCTAGCCTCTCTGGACTAAAACCTCATTGTTACAAGTGTACCATATTACGTATTGGATCGTTAAAAGACAGTGTTTACATTACCTTGTAGTTTACCAATAAAATGGTCGGATGGTGAAGTAGACATACTTGGTATTCACATCTCAAAAAATATAAATTAATTTGCCACAATCAATTTCAATAGAAAGTTTGCAAAAATAGACAAGCTTCTACAACCATGGAGAGATAAATACATGTCAATTTTACGGAAAAATCACATCGATTAACTCTTTGGACCAATCACAGTTTACTTACTTACTAATGGCACTGCCTACTCCAGATGACTCGTTTTTTAAAATCATATAAGCAAAAAATATTTAACTTTATTTGGAAAGCTAAACCAGCCAAAATGACACGTGACTATTTAAAGTGCCTTCGGAAAGTATTCAGACCCCTTCCCCTTTTCCACATTTTGTTAAGTTACAGCCTTATTCTAAAATTGATAAAATATTTTTTTTCCCCCTCAATCTACACAACATTCCACATAATGACAAAGCGAAAACAGTTTTTTTTTGCAACTTAATAAAAAATAAAAACGGCCTTTACTATGAGACTCTTTGGCCTGAATGCCAAGCGTCACGCTTGGAGCAAACCTGGCACCATCCCTACGGTGAAGCATAGTGGTGGCAGCATCATGCTGTGGGGACGTTTTTCGCAGCAGGGACTGGGAGACCAGTCAGGATTGAGGGAAAGATGAACGGAGGACTGTACTGCTATATAATATCAGGTAGGGCTGTACTGCTGTATAATATCAGGTAGGGCTGTATAATATCAGGTAGTGACCTCTGCAGTGGTTGAAAATTAGACTTCAAATGTGAAAAGGCTTGGTCCACTGATGGAGCAATGGAAAACCACACTATCATCAGCATACAAATGATTATATACATATATATATATATATTTTTACCACATTACCATTAGAGGTCGACCGATTAATCGGAATGGCCGATATTAATTAGGGCCAATTTCAAGTTTTCATAACAATCGGAAATCGGTATTTTTGGACGCCGATTTGGCGATTTTTTATTTTTTTAACACACCTTTATTTAACTAGGCAAGTCAGTTAAGAACACTATTTTCAATGACGGCCTAGGAACAGTGGGTTAACTGCCTTGTTCAGGGGCAGAACAACAGATTTTTACCTTGTCAGCTCGGGGATTCAATCTTGCAACCTTACGGTTAACTAGTCCAACGCTCTAACCACCTGCTTTACATTGCACTCCACGAGGAGCCTGCCTGTTACGCGAATGCAGTAAGAAGCCAAGGTAAGTTGCTAGCTAGCATTAAACTTATCTTATAAAAAAAATCAATCAATCATAATCACTAGTTAACTACACATGGTTGATGATATTACTAGTTTATCTAGCGTGTCCTGCGTTGCATATAATCGATGCGGTGCGCGAAAAAGGACTGTCATTGCTCCAACATGTACCTAACCATAAACATCAATGCCTTTCTTAAAATCAATACACAAGTATATATTTTTAAACCTGCATATTTAGTTAATATTGCCTGCTAACATGAATTTCTTTTAACTAGGGAAAATGTGTCACTTCTCTTGCAACAGAGTCAGGGTATATGCAGCAGTTTGGGCCGCCTGGCTCATTGCGAACTGTGAAGACTATTTCTTCCTAACAAAGACAGCCGACTTCGTCAAACGGGGGATGATTTAACAAAAGCGCATTTGCACGACTGTACAGTGGGGGAAAAAAGTATTTGATCCCGTGCTGATTTTGTACGTTTTCCCACTGATAAAGAAAGGATCAGTCTATAATTTTAATGGTAGGTTTATTTGAACAGTGAGAGACAGAATAACAACAAAAATATCCAGAAAAACGCATGTCAAAAATGTTATAAATTGATTTGCATTTTAATGAGGGAAGTAAGTATTTGACCCCCTCTCAATCCGAAAGATTTCTGGCTCCCAGGTGTCTTTTATACAGGTAACGAATTGAGATTAGGAGCACACTCTTAAAGGGAGTGCTCCTAACTGCAGCTTGTTACCTGTAAAAAAGACACCTGTCCACAGAAGCAATCAATCAATCAGATTCCAAACTCTCCACCATGGCCAAGACCAAAGAGCTCTCCAAGGATGTCAGGGACAAGATTGTAGACCTACACAAGGCTGGAATGGGCTACAAGACCATCGCCAAGCAGCTTGGTGAGAAGGTGACAACATTTGGTGCGATTATTCGCAAATGGAAGAAACACAAAAGAACTGTCAATCTCCCTCGGCCTGGGGGTCCATGCAAGATCTCACCTCGTGGGGTTGTAATGATCATGAGAACGGTGAGGAATCAGCCCAGAACTACACGGGAGGATCTTGTCAATGATCTTAAGGCAGCTGGGACCATAGTCACCAAGAAAACAATTGGTAACACACTACGCCGTGAAGGACTGAAATCCTGCAGCGCCCGCAAGGTCCCCCTGCTCAAGAATACATATACATGCCCGTCTGAAGTTTGCCAATAGACATCTGAATGATTCAGAGGACAACTGGTGAAAGTGTTGTGGTCAGATGAGACCAAAATGGAGCTCTTTGGCATCAACTCAACTCGCCGTGTTTGGAGGAGGAGGAATGCTGCCTATGACCCCAAGAACACCATCCCCACCGCCAAACATGAGGTGGAAACATTATGCTTTGGGGGTGTTTTTCTGCTAAGGGGACAGGACAACTTCACCGCATCAAAGGGACGATGGACGGGGCCATGTACCGTCAAATCTTGGGTAAGAACATCCTTCCTTCAGCCAGGGCATTGAAAATGGGTCGTGGATGGGTATTCCAGCATGACAATGACCCAAAACACACGGCCAAGGCAACAAAGGAGTGGCTTAAGAAGAAGCACATTAAGGTCCTGGAGTGGCCTAGCCAGTCTCCAGACCTTAATCCCATAGAAAATCTGTGGAGGGAGCTGAAGGTTCGAGTTGCCAAACGTCAGCCTCGAAACCTTAATGACTTGGAGAAGATCTGCAAAGAGGAGTGAGACAAAATCCCTCCTGAGATGTGTGCAAACCTGGTGGCCAACTACAAGAAACGTCTGACCTCTGTGATTGCGAACAAGCGACCAAGTACTAAGTCATGTTTTGCAGAGGGGTCAAATACTTATTTCCCTCATTAAAATGCAAATCATTTTATAACATTTTTGACATGCGTTTTTCTGGATTTTGTTGTTGTTATTCTGTCTCTCACTGTTTAAATAAACCTACCATTAAAATTATAGACTGATCATTTCTTTATCAGTGAGCAAACGTACAAAATCAGCAGGGGATCAAATACTTTTTTCCCCCACTGTACCTAACCATAAACATCAATGCCTTTCTTAAATTCAATACACAGAAGTATATATTTTTAAACCCGCATATTTAGCTAAAAGAAATCCAGGTTAGCAGGCAATATTAACCAGGTGAAATTGTGTGACTTCTCTTCCGTTCATTGCACGCAGAGTCAGGGTATATGCAACAGTTTGGGTCGCCTGGCTTGTTGCGAACTACTAATTTACGTAATTATGACATAACATTGAAGGTTGTGCAATGTAACAGGAATATTTAGACGTAGGGATGCCACCCATTAGATAAAATACGGAACGGTTCCGTATTTCACTGAAAGGAAAAACGTTTTGTTTTCGAGATGATAGTTTCCGGATTTTACCATATTAAATGACCAAAGGCTCGTATTTCTGTGTGTAATTATGTTATAATTAAGTCTAGGATTTGATAGAGCAGTCTGACTGAGCTGTGGTAGGCAGCAGCTGGCTCGTAAGCATTCATTCAAACAGCACTTTCGTGCGCTTTGCCAGCAGCTCTTCGCTGTGCTTCAAGCATTGCGCTGTTTATGACTTCAAGCCTATCAACTCCCAAGATTAGGCTGGTGTAACCGATGTGAAATGGCTAGCTAGTTAGCGGGTGCGCGCTAATAGCGTTTCAAACGTCACTCGCTCTGAGACTTGGAGTAGTTGTTCCCCTTGCTCTGCATGGGTAACGCTGCTTCGAGGGTGGCTGTTGTCGATGTGTTCCTGGTTCGAGCCCAGGTAGGAGCGAGGAGAGGGACGGAAGCTATACTGTTACACTGGCAATACTAAAGTGCCTATAAGAACATCCAATAGTCAAAGGTATATGAAATACAAATGGTATAGAGAGAAATAGTCCTATAATTCCTATAATAACTACAACCTAAAACTTCTGACCTGGGAATATTGAAGACTCATGTTGAAAGGAACCACCAGCTTTCATATGTTCTCATGTTCTGAGCAAGGAACTTAAACGTTAGCTTTTTTACATGGCACATATTGCACTTTTACTTTCTTCTCCAACACTTTGTTTTTGCATTATTTAAACCAAATTGAACATGTTTCATTATTTATTTGAGGCTAAATTGATTTTATAGATGTATTATATTAAGTTAAAATAAGTGTTCATTCAGTATTGTTGTAATTGTCATTATTACAAATAAATAAAAAAGAAAGTGGCTTCTTTTGGTCCTCCAATAATCGGTATCGGTATTAAAAAAAATCATAATCGGTCGACCTCTAATTACCATTGTTATTTATATAGATTGTAAACACTAGTGGGTCGAGTATCGAACCTTGGGGAACCCCTTTATGTAACTCAAGGAACTCAGATTTCACCCCAGCTACCTTGATGGCCTGAGTTCTGTCATTGAGATAATTATGAAACCATTGGAAAGCATCAGTACCCAACCCTGTTGACGAAGCATCTAACCCTGTGGAGGAGACAGCTTATCCAACCCTGTGGAGGAGACAGCTTATCCAACCCTGTGGAGGAGACAGCTTATCCAACCCTGTGGAGGAGACAGCTTATCCAACCCTGTGGAGGAGACAGCTTATCCAACCCTGTGGAGGACAGCTTATCCAACCCTGTGGAGGAGACAGCTTATCCAACCCTGTGGAGGACAGCTTATCCAACCCTGTGGAGGAGACAGCTATCCAACCCTGTGGAGGGGACAGCTATCCAACCCTGTGGAGGGGACAGCTTATCCAACCCTGTGAAGGAGACAGCTTATCCAACCCTGTGAAGGAGACAGCTTATCCAACCCTGTGGAGGAGACAGCTTATCCAACCCTGTGGAGGAGACAGCTTATCCAACCCTGTGGAGGAGACAGCTTACTCAACCCTGTGGAGGAGACAGCTTATCCAACCCTTTAGGGGACAGCTTATCCAACAGAATAACATTCTGTCTACCATCCAAGGCATTCACAACAAGCACGGTTGCCGTAGTGATGCTATGTGTAACGGATGTGAAATGGCTAGTTAGTTAGCGGTGGTGCGCGCTAATAGCATTTCAATCAGTGACGTCACTCGCTCTGAGACTTGAAGTAGGGTTTCCCCTTGCGTTGCAAGGACAGCGTCTTTTGTGGCGCGATGGGTAACGATGCTTCGTGGGTGTCAGTTGTTGATGTGTGCAGAGGGTCCCTGGTTCGAGCCCAGGTTGGGGCGAAGAGAGGGACGGAACCTACACTGTTACATATGCTAGCGTCTAAATCCAGATTGATTAACATTAAGAACACCATTTACATACAGAAAATATTTTAGCCGTTAGGTTGACCAGTAATTCTAGTATTTTCTCAAGGGAGCCTGGAAACGAGTCGATAATTATCAAGATCACTACAATCCCCGACCTTATGGAGCGGCAGCACAAAAGCTGTGTTTTTTTTTTTTTTTACACACTTTTGGGATATTTCCTGATACTAAAGTTAAATATAGAATGTAGTGTTACTGAGCCAGCAATGAGAGGCGCTACATACTTAATCAAAGACAGGTCCAAATTGTTTACCCCTAGTGACTTCTGGGTTGTCGATACCTAATAAAGCAGCAGGAACTTCGGTTTCTGTGAGTTGCCAAAAAAAAAAAAAAAAACCTTGACTACCGGTTTCTAAATCACTTGAGGTTGACTGTGGCCATGAGGTTGACTGTGGCCATGAGGTTGACTGATCGTCCATTGAGGCAACTGGAGGCTGTATGTGGGAAGAACAGTCGGCTGCCTGGTCCAGACCAGTACGACCACCATTTAATTCAAATAGGAAACCAGGTGAGATAAAATGCTGATTAAAAGCATCACAAATCTGACCTTTTTCAGTAATGATGTAGGACTCTAAAACTACTTGATTAGACAGGAAGTAGAGGAATGACCCCCTCTTCAGTGAATTAACATTTTTCCAGAATCTAGCAGAGTCTGTCACAGCGCTAAGGAAGTAGTTTCATTTGGCCTGTTTAACAGAGTCTGTCATAGCGCTAAGGAAGTAGTTTCATTTGGCCTGTTTAACAGAGTCTGTCATAGCGCTAAGGAAGTAGTTTCATTTGGCCTGTTTAACAGAGTCTGTCATAGCGCTAAGGAAGTAGTTTCATTTGGCCTGTTTAACAGAGTCTGTCATAGCGCTAAGGAAGTAGTTTCATTTGGCCTGTTTAACAGAGTCTGTCATAGCGCTAAGGAAGTAGTTTCATTTGGCCTATTTAACAGAGTCTGTCACAGCGCTAAGGAAGTAGTTTCATTTGGCCTGTTTAACAGAGTCTGTCACAGCGCTAAGGAAGTAGTTTCATTTGGCCTGTTTAACAGAGTCTGTCATAGCGCTAAGGAAGTAGTTTCATTTGGCCTGTTTAACAGAGTCTGTCATAGCGCTAAGGAAGTAGTTTCATTTGGCCTGTTTAACAGAGTCTGTCACAGCGCTAAGGAAGTAGTTTCATTTGGCCTGTTTAACAGAGTCTGTCACAGCGCTAAGGAAGTAGTTTCATTTGGCCTATTTAACAGAGGCATGGGACCTATTTCTCAGTTGCCTAAATAGCTGCCAATCAGCTAACAAGCCAGTTTGTCTAGCCTTGACCCAGAGTTGGTCTGAGAATACAGGAGAGTACCAGTTCGGTTTTTGACTCTGAGTCGCTTAAAAGAGGCATGTTTATCAGCCAGAGAGGTAACTGTGGATAAGAAAAATTCAAGTGCCAAAACAGGGTCAGGTATGCAGCTAGTAGAAAAAAAAGCTCTGAATGATATAGATCATGAAGGAACTCTTGGGAGCGAGAATTTAAAAAAGATGTCTCTTCACAATTATACGAGGGTCAGCAGAGTTTTTCAATTTGGTATCTCTAATGCAAGCAATAGGCCAGTGGTCGCTGATTTCACTTGCAAAAACACCACTAGCCAAATACTTATGGGGACAGTAGGCCAGGATAAGGACAATCAATTAGGACTTTGCAAAGTTCTTTTTTTACATTCATCTGAGTGGGTTTCGTTATCCACTGAGCCAAGTTGAACTCAAGACATATATTTTTTTATACTGGTCTGAAGCATGTGGAAACCAATCAAGATTTAGATCTCTTAACCAGTTCAGATACCAGAAAGGGTTTTAAATAAATCAGAAATAATTCCAACAGCCTCCGCCAAAGTGTCTGTGGGGCGGTAGACCACATCAATAAATATATGCATATTTTGGCTTCTGGAAACTTTTATAACCAACAGCTTTATATTATTAATTAATATTAATAATGAATTATTATTATTATATTATATAATCAGCACATATTTTGAGGACAGAGATGCTAAGACTGCATGATGTCTTAAGAGAAGATCTGATAAACAGTCACTCCTCTCCATTTTTTACTCGCATCTGAAAATGTTGACATCAAACTTTGCACATTTATATGTCCAAGTCCTCTGCCAGACTGGAAAACAGCAGGAGTATCCGTGGTAACAAGAGTCGATAGAACAGGGCCTCTCGAGAGGTGGTCTAGGGCTGCTCCTCCGTCCCGGGGGGGTCTAGGGCTGCTCCTCCGTCCCGGGGGGGGGGGTCTAGGCCTGCTCCTCCGTCCCTGGGGGGGTCTAGGGCTGCTCCTCCGTCCCGGGGGGGGGGTCCTAGGGCTGCTCCTCCGTCCCGGGGGGGGGTCTAGGGCTGCTCCTCCGTCCCGGGGGGGGTCTAGGGCTGCTCCTCCGTCCCGGGGGGGGGTCTAGGGCTGCTCCCCAGGGGGTCTAGGGCTCCTCCGTCCCGGGGGTCTAGGGCTCTGTATTGCAGTGCTAGCTGTGCCACTAGAGATTGTGGGTTCAAGTCCAGGCTCTGTCTCAGCCGACCGCGCCCGGGAGACCCACGGGGTGGCGCAGAATTGGCCCAGCGTCGTCCGGGTTAGGGGAGGGTTTGGCCGCCAGGGATATCCTTGTCCCATCGCACACTAGTGACTCCTGTGGCGGGCTGGGCGCAGTGCACGCTGACCAGGTCGCCAGGTGAACAGTGTTTCCTCAGACACATTGGTGCGGCTGGCTTCCGGGTTAAGTGGTCATTGTGTCAAGAAGCAGTGCGGCTTGGCTGGGTTGTGGCCGCACGGCTCTCAACCTTCGCCTCTCCCGAGTCCGTACGGGAGTAGCAGCGATGAGATGAGCCACAATGGACTTTCTGATTGGATTAAACTTTGCAGAGCTAATAGTAGAATTCATGTAAATTCAGGCACAACATTACTATTGGCATTATAAAATACTGCTGAGGAGCTGGGAGTGAGAAAGGTGAGAGAGGGATTGAGAGAGAACGGGAGAGAGATAGGGGGGAGAGAGTGAGAACGAGAGAGAGATAGGGGGGAGAGAGTGAGAACGAGAGAGAGATAGGGGGGAGAGAGTGAGAACGAGAGAGAGATAGGGGGGAGAGAGTGAGAACGAGAGAGAGATAGGGGGGAGAGAGTGAGAACGGGGGAGAGAGAGAACGGGAGAGAGATAGGGGGGAGAGAGTGAGAACGAGAAAGAGATAGGGGGGAGAGAGTGAGAACGAGAGAGAGATAGGGGGGAGAGAGTGAGAACGAGAGAGAGATAGGGGGGAGAGAGTGAGAACGAGAGAGAGATAGGGGGGAGAGAGTGAGAACGAGAGAGAGATAGGGGGGAGAGAGTGAGAACGAGAGAGAGATAGGGGGGAGAGAGTGAGAACGAGAGAGAGATAGGGGGAGAGAGTGAGAACGAGAGAGAGATAGGGGGAAGAGAGTGAGAACGAGAGAGAGATAGGGGGGAGAGAGTGAGAACGGGAGAGAGATAGGGGGGAGAGAGTGAGAACGAGAGAGAGATAGGGGGGAGAGAGTGAGAACGAGAGAGAGATAGGGGGGGAGAGAGTGAGAACGGGAGAGAGATAGGGGGGGAGAGAGTGAGAACGGGAGAGAGAACGGGAGAGAGATAGGGGGGAGAGAGTGAGAACGGGAGAGAGAGAGTGTCTGAGATAAAACCATCCCTAATCTTTTCCCTCTGGATCTCACCATGGAAACATAGCTGTAATTTTGTCCCTAACCTTACTGTTACACCTGATGGGAACACATGGGATTCTCACAGCTGAGATATATTTTTTATTTAACCTTTATTTAACTTGGCAAGTCAGTTTAAGAACAAATTCTTATTTACAATGACGGCCTACCGGGGAACAGTGGGTTAACTGCCTTGTTCAGGGGAAGAACAACAGATTTGTACCTTGTCAGCTCAGGGGATTCAATCTAGTAACCTTTCAGATACTGGCCCAACACTCTAACCACAAGGCTTCATAGATATTTAAGTTACTTAGCAACAAGTAAAAAAAAAAAAATATATATATATAAAAAAAGACCCACTTCACTCATAACATTTACTTTCATCAATATTGCCTTGAATCTGTACAGGTTATCAATGTGATCAATAATCACAGCTAACATGGCAGGGGGTTTAAACATTGATATGGCACTAAGGCCGTTCTCTAGGCACATATTATAATTACACGAATGCATTATCACATCCTATTCCAGAAGACGCCTGATGATTGAATCGTTTGGGACTTGATCGACCCCCACAGCTCCAAAAGCACGTTCCCCTCGTCCCAGTTCTCCTTTGTCATTGTTCTGCATGACGATTCCATAAGGAGTTGAGACAAGAGAGTACAAACAGCCTGGCACCCAGGCTAGAAGGCACATTACATTACGAGCCAATATAACATCACCCCCCCTCCCTTATAAAACTGTACTGACCAGCGTACACATCCTTCATGTTTAATATCACCACCACCTAGAAATGCATCATGGGACTATTGATAAACAATTAAGTTGATCAGTCTTTGATTTGATTGGTCTAGTCTGTCACGGATCACTTTGCTCGGTCATTGACTGCTCTGGTCTGCCATCTCGGTGTCTGAGCTCAGACTCAGCTCTGCTATGTGGTACAGGGCGAAGTCTGGGGAGAGACGGGACGACAGCGGTGATTGGCTGACCTGGGCGTCCCTGTCTCGTGATTGGACCATGGCCTGACGCAGGCAGGAGATCCACTGCTGCTTGTTGAACGAGTCGTTGGCCTGGAGACTGTGAGACTGGGCCTTAGAGCGCCCCCTACTGGACACCCTGAGACAGTTACGTACTGACAGACACACACACACCGGAGGGGAGAGAGCGAGAACAGAGACGGACAGAGAGAGGAAAGTCATCATCATCATGGCTCAACCCTGTTTTATGTAACATTCAGTAAAATTGAGTTTAAAAACAGACGCTGTAAAAACCCTCCATCCATACCTTTGTCGTTGCCGCTGGTGAAGGCCCCCCTGAAGGCCCCTCCCCCGCCACCTTCCCCGTCAGGTAGGTCTTCTAGGTGGAGCGTGGCGGTGGGGAGGGGCTGGCGGTACACCTGAAAGACCACGCCCCCTTCTTTGTCCTCCACCGAGCGGGTCAGAACCAGACACAGCTCAAACAGGAACACATGGAGCTTCTACAGGACGGATACACAGTGGGTTCAGAAAGTATTCAGACCCCTTGACTTTTTCCACATTTTGTTACGTTACAGCCTTATTCTCAAATTAATAAAAAAATAAAAAATTTCCCCCCTCATCAATCTACACACAATAACCCATAAACTGGTTTTTAGAAATGGTAGTTTTTGCTTTGTCATTATGGGGTATTGTGATGTCATTATGGGGTATTGTGATGTCATTATGGGGTATTGTGATGTCATTATGGGGTATTGTGATGTCATTATGGGGTATTGTGTGTAGATTGATGAGGAAAACAATTAATTGAATGCATTTTAGAATAAGGCTGTAATGTAACAATGTGGAAAAAGTCAAGGGGTCTGAATACTTACTGAACGCACTGTATATAATAGTAACCTCAGAAACTATGGGGCGGCAGGTAGCCTAGTGGTTAGAGCGTTGGGCCAGTAACCGAAAGGTTGCTAGATCGAATTTTAAATCAGGGGAACCGGTTGAGACCAGGGTCGTTAATCAGGGGAACCGGTTGAGACCAGGGTCGTTAATCAGGGGAACCGGTTGAGACCAGGGTCGTTAATCAGGGGAACCGGTTGAGACCAGGGTCGTTAATCAGGGGAACCGGTTGAGACCAGGGTTCTAATCAGGGGAACCCTGATTAAACAAATGTAACATTAGACTCCTTTATTGCCCTTTGGAATCAAGACGCAGGGAGTTCTGGGAATCAAGACGCAGGGAGTTCTGGGAATCAAGACGCAGGGAGTTCTGGGAATCAAGACGCAGGGAGTTCTGGGAATCAAGACGCAGGGAGTTCTGGGAATCAAGACGCAGGGAGTTATTTTTATATATACACACAGTTGAAGTTGGAAGTTTACATACACTAAGGTTGTAGTCATTAAAACTTGTTTTTCAACCACTCCACAAATTTCTTGTTAACAAACTATAGTTTTGGCAAGTCGGTTAGAACATCTACTTTGTGCATGACAAGTCATTTTTCCAACAATTGTTTACAGACAGATTATTTCACTTATAATTCACTGCATCACAATTCCAGTGGGTCAGAAGTTTACATACACTAAGTTGACTGTGCCTTTAAAGAGCTTGGAAAATACCAGAGAATGATGTCATGGCTTTAGAAGTTTCTGAAAGGCTAATTGACATAATTTGAGTCAATTGGAGGTGTACCTGTGGATGTATTTCATGGCCTACCTTTAAACTCAGTGCCTCTTTGCTTGACATCATGGGAAAATCAAAAGAAATCAACCAAGACCTCAGAAAAAGAATTGTAGACCTCCACAAGTCTGGTTCATCCTTGGGAGCAATTTCCAAACACCTGAAGGTACCACGTTCATCTGTACAAACAATAGTACGCAAGTATAAACACCATGGGACCACGCAGCCGTCAAACCGCTCAGGAAGGAGACGCGTTCTGTCT
The DNA here is from genome assembly GCF_901001165.1 of Salmo trutta. Taxonomy (NCBI): domain Eukaryota; kingdom Metazoa; phylum Chordata; class Actinopteri; order Salmoniformes; family Salmonidae; genus Salmo; species Salmo trutta. The sequence goes on along the minus strand of NC_042984.1, from coordinate 2,133,465 downwards.
CCTAGAGATGAACGTACTTTGGTGCGAAAAGTGCAAATCAATCCCAGAACAACAGCCAAGGACCTTGTGAAGATGCTGGAGGAAACAGGTACAAAAGTATCTATATCCACAGTAAAACGAGTCCTATATCGACATAAACTGAAAGGCCGCTAAGCAAGGAAGAAGCCACTGCTCCAAAACCACCATAAAAAAGACAGACTATGGTTTGCAACTGCACATGGGGACAAACATCGTACTTTTTGGAGAAATGTCCTCTGGTCTGATGAAACAAAAATAGAACTGTTCGGCCATAATGACCATCGTTATGTTTGGAGGAAAAAGGGGGAGGCTTGTAAGCTGAAGAACACCATCCCATCCGTGAAGCACGGGGGTGGCAGCATCATGTTGTGGGGATGCTTTGCTGCAGGAGGGACTGGTGCACTTCACAAAATAGATGGCATTATGATGATGGAAAATTCCGTGGATATATTGAAGCAACATCTCAAAACATCAGTCAGGAAGTTAAAGCTTGGTCGCAAATGGGTCTTCCAAATGGACAATGACCCCAAGCATACTTCCAAAGTTGTGGCAAAATGGCTTAAGGACAACAAAGTCAAGGTATTGGAGTGGCCATCACAAAGCCCTGACCTCAATCCTGTAGAACATTTGTGGGCAGAATTGAAAAAGCATGTGCGAGCAAGGAGGCCTACAAACCTGACTCAGTTACACCAGCTCTGTCAGAAGGAATGGGCCAAAATTCACCCAACTTATTGTGGGAAGCTTGTGGAAGGCTACCTGAAACGTTTGACCCAAGTTAAACAATTTAAAGGCAATGCTACCAAATACTAATTGAGTGTATGTAAACTTCTGACCCACTGGGAATGTGATGAAAGAAATAAAAGCTGAAATAAATCCTTCTCTCTACTATTATTCTGACATTTTACATTCTTAAAATAAAGTGGAGATCCTAACTGACCTAAGACAGGGGATTTTTACTAGGATTAAATGTCAGGAATTGTGAAAAACTGAGTTTAAATGTACTTGGCTAAGGTGTATGTAAACATCCGACTTCAACTGTATATATATATATATATATATTTTATTTTACCCTGTTTTCTCCTCAATTGGTAGTTACAGTCTTATCTCATCACACAACCCAACCAAGCCTCACTGCTTCTTGACACAACGCCCCGCTTAACCCGGGAAGCCAGCCGCACCAACGTGTCTGAGGAAGCACCGTCCACCTGGCGACCCGTGTCAGCGTGGACTGTACCTGTCCCTTGTTGTTCTTCAGTTCTCCGTGGCAGTAGAGGAATCGCGACAGCTGGATCTCAGGGAGCCGTTGGCCATCCTCCAGGTAAGCCAAGCCCCGCCTATAGAACTGACACTCCGCCTCGCCGGTCTTTCTGTCCACCTCTGATACGATGGACTGTACCAACTCCAACTTGGTGGGGGGGAAGAACATTTAAAATATATATATATATTTAACATTTATTTAACTAGGCAAGTCAGTTAAGAACAAATTCTTATTTACAATGACGGCCATATCTGATACGATGGACTGTACCAACTCCAAGTTGGGGGGGGGGAGTGTGTCTGTATCAACTAATCAATCAGGCGACCGATCAATCAGCCAATAAATGAATGAATGAAACAACCAATCGATGTGTTTATCCTCACAGCGTCAGGCAGTGTGTCTTCGTCGGGGTGATCTGGGGGCGTGCTCTTCAGAATCTCCCGTAGCAACAGCGGGTATTTGACCAATCGGCTGCGTGGGAGGTCCAGGAAGTTCCAGAGGTCCAACTTCCTGCTAAAAGATGACTCCTGGCACAGACGAAGGAATTGCTCCACTCGTTTCTGCTGCTTCTTCATGTCCAACAGGGCCTTAATCAATACAATCAATAAATCAATCAATCAATAAACCTTCAATTAACCAATCAATCAATTGATTAAGCAAAATACAAATCAATCAATCAGTCAGTCAGTCAGTCAATTAACAGCAAACCTAATATGATGACTGGCTAGGAACAAACCTTGACTGGAAACTCACCTTAGCCTCCACCTGGTTACAACAATATGTCACATACGCCTCTAGACAGGGGAACTATAAAAGAAAGAGAGAGAGGGAGAGAGAGAGAGAGAGAGAGAGAGAGAGAGA
>NC_042984.1:2069152-2131228 GCF_901001165.1 Salmo trutta | reverse complement strand
GAGAGAGAGAGAGGACATCAGTCCCCTAGGTTAGAGAGAGAGAGAGAGAGGACATCAGTCCCCTAGGTAGAGAGAGAGAGAGAGAGAGGACATCAGTCCCCTAGGTTAGAGAGAGAGAGAGAGAGGACATCAGTCCCCTAGGTTAGAGAGAGAGGAGAGAGGACATCAGTCCCCTAGGTTAGAGAGAGAGAGGAGAGGACATCAGTCCCCTAGGTTAGAGAGAGAGAGAGAGAGAGAGAGGACATCAGTCCCCTAGGTTAGAGAGAGAGAGAGAGAGAGGACATCAGTCCCCTAGGTTAGAGAGAGAGAGAGGAGGACATCAGTCCCCTAGGTTAGAGAGAGAGAGAGAGAGAGGACATCAGTCCCCTAGGTTAGAGAGAGAGAGAGAGAGGACATCAGTCCCCTAGGTTAGAGAGAGAGAGAGAGGACATCAGTCCCCTAGGTTAGAGAGAGAGAGAGAGGACATCAGTCCCCTAGGTTAGAGAGAGAGAGAGAGAGGACATCAGTCCCCTAGGTTAGAGAGAGAGAGAGAGAGGACATCAGTCCCCTAGGTTAGAGAGAGAGAGAGAGGACATCAGTCCCCTAGGTTAGAGAGAGAGAGAGAGAGGACATCAGTCCCCTAGGTTAGAGAGAGAGAGAGGACATCAGTCCCCTAGGTTAGAGAGAGAGAGGACATCAGTCCCCTAGGTTAGAGAGAGAGAGGACATCAGTCCCTAGGTTAGAGAGAGAGGACATCAGTCCCTAGTAGTTAGAGAGAGAGAGAGAGAGAGAGACATCAGTCCCCTAGGTTAGAGAGAGAGAGAGAGAGAGAGGACATCAGTCCCCTAGGTTAGAGAGAGAGGACATCAGTCCCCTAGGTTAGAGAGAGAGGACATCAGTCCCCTAGGTTAGAGAGAGAGGACATCAGTCCCCTAGGTTAGAGAGAGAGGACATCAGTCCCCTAGGTTAGAGAGAGAGAGAGGACATCAGTCCCCTAGGTTAGAGAAAGAGAGGACATCAGTCCCCTAGGTTAGAGAGAGAGAGAGGACATCAGTCCCCTAGGTTAGAGAGAGAGAGGACATCAGTCCCCCAGGTTAGAGAGAGAGAGAGAGGACATCAGTCCCCAGGTTAGAGAGAGAGAGGACATCAGTCCCCTAGGTTAGAGAGAGAGAGAGAGAGAGAGAGAGAGAGAGAGAGGGGACATCAGTCCCCTAGGTTAGAGAGAGAGAGAGAGGACATCAGTCCCCTAGGTTAGAGAGAAAGAGAGGACATCAGTCCCCTAGGTTAGAGAGAGAGAGAGAGGACATCAGTCCCCTAGGTTAGAGAGAGAGAGAGAGGACATCAGTCCCCTAGGTTAGAGAGAGAGAGAGAGGACATCAGTCCCCTAGGTTAGACGGAGAGAGAGAGGACATCGTCCCCTAAGGTAGAGACGAGAGAGAGGACATCAGTCCCCCAGGTTAGAGAGAGAGAGGACATCAGTCCCCCAGGTTAGAGAGAGAGAGAGGACATCAGTCCCCTAGGTTAGAGAGAGAGAGAGAGAGGACATCAGTCCCCTAGGTTAGAGAGAGAGAGAGAGAGGACATCAGTCCCCTAGGTTAGAGAGAGAGAGAGAGAGGACATCAGTCCCCTAGGTTAGAGAGAGAGAGAGAGAGGACATCAGTCCCCTAGGTTAGAGAGAGAGAGAGAGAGGACATCAGTCCCCTAGGTTAGAGAGAGAGAGAGAGGACATCAGTCCCCTAGGTTAGAGAGAGAGAGAGAGAGGACATCAGTCCCCTAGGTTAGAGAGAGAGAGAGAGAGGACATCAGTCCCCTAGGTTAGAGAGAGAGAGAGAGAGGACATCAGTCCCCTAGGTTAGAGAGAGAGAGAGGACATCAGTCCCCTAGGTTAGAGAGAGAGGACATCAGTCCCCCAAGTTAGAGAGAGAGAGAGAGGACATCAGTCCCCCAGGTTAGAGAGAGAGGACATCAGTCCCCCAGGTTAGAGAGAGAGGACATCAGTCCCCCAGGTTAGAGAGAGAGGACATCAGTCCCCCAGGTTAGAGAGAGAGGACATCAGTCCCCCAGGTTAGAGTGAGAGGACATCAGTCCCCTAGGTTAGAGAGAGAGAGAGGGGACATCAGTCCCCCAGGTTAGAGAGAGAGGACATCAGTCCCCCAGGTTAGAGAAGGATGGAGCGTGTCCAGTTTGATGAGAAAATATGCCTGCTATGCTCTTGAGCCACTCAAACTGCTATGGGACAATGGACAAGTACTCATCGACTGTATTGAACTGCAGAGTGTGTGTGTGACCTGCAGAGTGTGTGTGTGTGACCTGCAGAGTGTGTGTGTGTGTGTGTGTGTGTGTGTGTGTGTGTGTTACCTGCAGTGTGTGTTCGATGGCGTTGGGGAAGTTCTTCAGTGTGCAGATGGGGATGGACTTCTCCGGGGGGTCCTGGGAGGAGCTGTATGACTCTGTCAGGAAGGGGATGACCACCTGAACGTTTCCCTTGGTGCCCAGAGTACCGGACTCTAACAGCGGCTTCCTGTAGTAGACACATCGCCGGTCCATATACATACCTACAGGAGAGGAGAGACAAGGAATATGACAAAGACTACAAGAGAAAGTATGGCCCTGTACAAATCAGTCAACTCAAAATGGCCCTGTACAAATCAGCCAACTCAAAATGGCCCTGTACAAATCAGTCAACTCAAAATGGCCCTGTACAAATCAGTCAACTCAAAATGGCCCTGTACAAATCAGCCAACTCAAAATGGCCCTGTAACAAATCAGCCAACTCAAAATGGCCCTGTACAAATCAGCCAACTCAAAATGGCCCTGTACAAATCAGCCAACTCAAAATGGCCCTGTAACAAATCAGCCAACTCAAAATGGCCCTGTACAAATCAGTCAACTCAAAATGGCCCTGTACAAATCAGTCAACTCAAAATGGCCCTGTACAAATCAGTCAACTCAAAATGGCCCTGTACAAATCAGCCAACTCAAAATGGCCCTGTACAAATCAGTCAACTCAAAATGGCCCTGTACAAATCAGTCAACTCAAAATGGCCCTCTTATCCAGAGCGATTTACAGTAGTGAATACATACATTTCATACATTCCCCCCCCCACCGAATCATGTAAAGCCCAGAAATATCTATCTCACTCTGTTTAATCATGTAAAGCCCAGAAATATCTATCACCCTGTTTAATCATGTAAAGCCCAGAAATATCTATCACCCTGTTTAATCCTGAAGAAACAGGCCTGTCTGTTCTACCTCCGTACGTTACACACAGCAACAAATGGGAGCAGGAAGTCTTTAGAGCGTGTCTTACGTGCGTCGACGTTGTCCAGAGCGTTGGCGACTCCGTGGAGGCTCTCGAAGAAGTCGTCGTCGTAGACTCGCTCTGTGTCGGGCCCGACGCGGTTCTGGTGTCCCGTGATCCGGATGGACGGGTTCATCTGCTTCACCGCCGCCGCCGCCGTCTCACTCTTCATCTTGGTCACGTCCCACGGCCTGAATATGAACCAAAACACTACTATTTAAAACACGTAGACACGGCCTGAATATAAACCAAAACACTACTATTTAAAACACGCAACACTTTCCAAAATAAGTGCCAATAAAAGATGACTAATTAAATGGTAGTGTTCTCCCTGTATAGGGCACTATGAAATGACCCCAGATCAGTACTAGGGCACTATGAAATGACCCCAGATCAGTAGTAGGGCACTATGAAATGACCCCAGATCAGTAGTAGGGCACTATGAAATGACCCCAGATCAGTAGAAGGGCACTATGAAATGACCCCAGATCAGTAGAAGGGCACTATGAAATGACCCCAGATCAGTAGAAGGGCACTATGAAATGACCCCAGATCAGTAGAAGGACACTATGAAATGACCCCAGATCAGTAGAAGGACACTATGAAATGACCCCAGATCAGTAGAAGGGCACTATGAAATGATCCCAGATTAGTAGAAGGGCACTATGAAATGACCCCAGATCAGTAGTAGGACACTATGAAATGACCCCAGATCAGTAGTAGGACACTATGAAATGACCCCAGATCAGTAGTAGGACACTATGAAATGACCCCAGATCAGTAGTAGGGCACTATGAAATGACCCCAGATCAGTAGTAGGGCACTATGAAATGACCCCAGATCAGTACTAGGGCACTATGAAATGACCCCAGATCAGTAGAAGGGCACTATGAAATGACCCCAGATCAGTAGAAGGGCACTATGAAATGACCCCAGATCAGTAGTAGGGCACTATGAAATGACCCCAGATCAGTAGAAGGGCACTATGAAATGATCCCAGATCAGTAGTAGGGCACTATGAAATGACCCCAGATCAGTAGTAGGGCACTATGAAATGACCCCAGATCAGTAGAAGGACACTATGAAATGACCCCAGATCAGTAGTAGGGCACTATGAAATGACTCCTGATCAGCAGTAGGGCACTATGAAATGACCCCAGATCAGTAGAAGGGCACTATGAAATGACCCCAGATCAGTAGAAGGGCACTATGAAATGACCCCAGATCAGTACTAGGGCACTATGAAATGACCCCAGATTAGTAGAAGGGCACTATGAAATGACCCCAGATCAGTACTAGGGCACTATGAAATGACCCCAGATCAGTAGAAGGGCACTATGAAATGACCCCAGATCAGTAGTAGGACACTATGAAATGACCCCAGATCAGTAGTAGGGCACTATGAAATGACCCCAGATTAGTAGAAGGGCACTATGAAATGATCCCAGATCAGTACTAGGGCACTATGAAATGATCCCAGATCAGTAGTAGGACACTATGAAATGACCCCAGATCAGTACTAGGGCACTATGAAATGACCCCAGATCAGTAGTATGGCACTATGAAATGACCCCAGATCAGTACTAGGGCACTATGAAATGATCCCAGATCAGTAGAAGGACACTATGAAATGACCCCAGATCAGTAGTAGGGCACTATGAAATGATCCCAGATCAGTAGTAGGGCACTATGAAATGATCCCAGATCAGTACTAGGGCACTATGAAATGATCCCAGATCAGTAGTAGGACACTATGAAATGACCCCAGATCAGTACTAGGGCACTATGAAATGACCCCAGATCAGTAGAAGGGCACTATGAAATGATCCCAGATCAGTACTAGGGCACTATGAAATGATCCCAGATCAGTAGTAGGACACTATGAAATGATCCCAGATCAGTAGTAGGACACTATGAAATGACCCCAGATCAGTAGTAGGACACTATGAAATGACCCCAGATCAGTACTAGGGCACTATGAAATGACCCCAGATCAGTAGTAGGACACTATGAAATGACCCCAGATCAGTAGTAGGGCACTATGAAATGACCCCAGATCAGTAGTAGGGCACTATGAAATGACCCCAGATCAGTAGAAGGGCACTATGAAATGATCCCAGATCAGTACTAGGGCACTATGAAATGATCCCAGATCAGTAGTAGGACACTATGAAATGACCCCAGATCAGTACTAGGGCACTATGAAATGACCCCAGATCAGTAGTATGGCACTATGAAATGACCCCAGATCAGTACTAGGGCACTATGAAATGATCCCAGATCAGTAGAAGGACACTATGAAATGACCCCAGATCAGTAGTAGGGCACTATGAAATGATCCCAGATCAGTAGTAGGGCACTATGAAATGATCCCAGATCAGTACTAGGGCACTATGAAATGATCCCAGATCAGTAGTAGGACACTATGAAATGACCCCAGATCAGTACTAGGGCACTATGAAATGACCCCAGATCAGTAGAAGGGCACTATGAAATGATCCCAGATCAGTACTAGGGCACTATGAAATGATCCCAGATCAGTAGTAGGACACTATGAAATGATCCCAGATCAGTAGTAGGACACTATGAAATGACCCCAGATCAGTACTAGGGCACTATGAAATGACCCCAGATCAGTAGTAGGACACTATGAAATGACCCCAGATCAGCAGTAGGGCACTATGAAATGACCCCAGATCAGCAGTAGGGCACTATGAAATGACCCCAGATCAGCAGTAGGGCACTATGAAATGACCCCAGATCAGTAGTAGGGCACTATGAAATGATCCCAGATCAGCAGTAGGGCACTATGAAATGACCCCAGATCAGTAGTAGGGCACTATGAAATGACCCCAGATCAGTAGTAGGGCACTATGAAATGATCCCAGATCAGTAGAAAGGCACTATGAAATGACCCCAGATCAGTAGTAGGGCACTATGAAATGATCCCAGATCAGTAGAAAGGCACTATGAAATGACCCCAGATCAGTAGTAGGGCACTATGAAATGACCCCAGATCAGTAGTAGGACACTATGAAATGACCCCAGATCAGTAGAAGGGCACTATGAAATGACCCCAGATCAGTACTAGGGCACTATGAAATGACCCCAGATCAGTACTAGGGCACTATGAAATGACCCCAGATCAGTAGTAGGGCACTATGAAATGATCCCAGATCAGTAGAAGGGCACTATGAAATGACCCCAGATCAGTAGAAGGGCACTATGAAATGACCCCAGATCAGTAGAAGGGCACTATGAAATGATCCCAGATCAGTAGAAGGGCACTATGAAATGACCCCAGATCAGTAGAAGGGCACTATGAAATGACCCCAGATCAGTAGAAAGGCACTATGAAATGACCCCAGATCAGTAGAAAGGCACTATGAAATGATCCCAGATCAGTAGCAGGGCACTATGAAATGACCCCAGATCAGTAGAAAGGCACTATGAAATGACCCCAGATCAGTAGAAGGACACTATGAAATGACCCCAGATCAGTAGAAGGGCACTATGAAATGACCCCAGATCAGTAGAGGGGCACTATAAATTAAACAGGGTGTCATTAGGAATGCATCCAATGTCTAAAACAGTCAAAACACTGACTAAAGGCCTTAGATAAAGGGTTTTCACACATTATTTAAAACCTCCTCAAGGCATTAGTCTCGTCCTCCTCCTCCTCCTCTCTCACCTGAAGAGGAACTGTCTGTTGAGGTTGGATTTCTCTATGGTGTCCATGTCTGTCACAATGACCTCACCCTCCCCGCTGGCCAATCCAATCATGGCAAAGTTCTTCAGCAGCTCACAGCCAATAGCGCCAGCCCCAACCAGGAAGTAGCGCTGTTTAGCCAACTCCTCTTGCAACTGGGAGCCAAAGACAGCGATCTGGCCGTCATAACGACTGTTCCTCTAGAGGGAAGAGAGGGGGGGTTTTAGAGAAACAGGTGTTTTATACTTCTATAACATGTGTTCTGTATCTGCAGGGTCTGGATGTGCGGTTGCGTTAGGTGTGCGGTTGCGTTAGGTGTGCGGTTGCGGTAGGTGTGCGGTTGCGGTAGGTGTGCGGTTGCGGTAGGTGTGCGTGCGGTAGGTGTGCGTGCGGTAGGTGTGCGGTTGCGGTAGGTGTGCGTGCGGTAGGTGTGCGGTTGCGGTAGGTGTGCGGTTGCGGTAGGTGTGCGTGCGGTAGGTGTGCGTGCGGTAGGTGTGCGTGCGGTAGGTGTGCGTGCGGTAGGTGTGCGTGCGGTAGATGTGCGTGCGGTAGGTGTGCGTGCGGTAGGTGTGCGGTTGCGGTAGGTGTGCGGTTGCGGTAGGTGTGCGGTTGCGGTAGGTGTGCGGTTGCGGTAGGTGTGCGGTTGCGGTAGGTGTGCGGTTGCGGTAGGTGTGCGGTTGCGGTAGGTGTGCGGTTGCGGTAGGTGTGCGGTTGCGGTAGGTGTGCGGTTGCGGTAGGTGTGCGGTTGCGGTAGGTGTGCGGTTGCGGTAGGTGTGCGGTTGCGGTAGGTGTGCGTGTGCGTGCGGTAGGTGTGTGTTATACTCACAGGGGCACAGTCCTCCTCAGTGAGCATGGCTCCTCCCTCTTCCTCAGACAGACACTCCAGAGCATCAAAATACAGCCACTGAATTATGGGCATGAACTTCCCTGTACACGCCTAGGACACACACACACACACACACACACACACACACAGTTATAATACAGTACAGCCATTGAATTATGGGAACTTCCCTGTAGGGAGTTGTAGTTTTCATTAAGCAAATATTCAGCGCAGAAACATGGTAATTATCTACAACGGACCATTTCCAGCTCAGACACTGACCAGAATCTGTCCGAAATAAGATCAATGAGTTTCTTTGGGCTTATTTTGGATCTCAGCTTGTCGCCTACCACTTTGTCTTTGGGACAACGACTTCCATTGTTAGAGACATGAGCATCTCCTCATTATATACAGACCTCTGGATGATACACGTTTACACCGGCTACATTAGGATAGATACACACAGACCACATGAGAGGAATACCTCTGGACGGATACACGTTTACACCTGCTACATTAGGATAGATACACACAGACCACATGAGAGGAATACCTCTGGACGGATACACGTTTACACCGGCTACATTAGGATAGATACACACAGACCACATGAGAGGAATACCTCTGGACGGATACACGTTTACACCTGCTACATTAGGATAGATACACAGACCACATGAGAGGAATACCTCTGGACGGATACACGTTTACACCTGCTACATTAGGATAGATACACAGACCACATGAGAGGAATACCTCTGGACGGATACACGTTTACACCGGCTACATTAGGATAGATACACACAGACCACATGAGAGGAATACCTCTGGACGGATACACGTTTACACCTGCTACATTAGGATAGATACACACAGACCACATGAGAGGAATACCTCTGGACGGATACACGTTTACACCTGCTACATTAGGATAGATACACAGACCACATGAGAGGAATACCTCTGGACGGATACACGTTTACACCTGCTACATTAGGATAGATACACAGACCACATGAGAGGAATACCTCTGGATGATACACGTTTACACCTGCTACATTAGGATAGATACACACAGACCACATGAGAGGAATACCTCTGGACGGATACACGTTTACACCTGCTACATTAGGATAGATACACACAGACCACATGAGAGGAATACCTCTGGACGGATACACGTTTACACCGGCTACATTAGGATAGATACACACAGACCACATGAGAGGAATACCTCTGGACGGATACACGTTTACACCTGCTACATTAGGATAGATACACACAGACCACATGAGAGAAGAATATACACAACAACGAGAGAGAGAGACAGTTTGTCTACTTTGAAGAAGTAGTAAAATGGTTTAGTCAGACAGCTCTGCAGCATACTAAGGCAGGCTAGCTAAATAGGATGACTACAAACAGAGAGTACGAGGAGAACAGAGATAACGTGAGATGGTTGTCTGGCTGCTACTGTCTGAGCACAGATGAGATGACTTTAACCTGTTTGGTATAGGGGGCAGTATTGAGAATTTTGGAAAAAATATGTTCCCATTTTTAACTGCCTCCTACACCAACTCAGAAGCTAGAATATGCATATTATTGTTCAGGTTTGGATAGAAAACACTCTGAATTTTCTAAAACTGTTTGAATGGTGTCTGTGAGTATAACAGAACTCCTATGGCAGGCAAAAACCTGACAAGGCTTCAAGCAGGAAGTACCCTGTCTGACAAGGAGTCGTGCGTCTTACCTCTTTTTATTGAAAAGTAAGGATCTTAGCTGTAACGTGACAATTCCCAGGGCTCCAATAGGCTCTCAGAGCCCGCGAAATAACTGAAGGTTTACGAGGGAACCTCAGGTTGAAATATATTATCGCCTTTTGTAAGTGGATGCTCGGAGGACCTTTCAATGATGCGCGTGCATGAGTCGCTTCTGAGGAGAAATTTTATTCGGCTGTTTAGGCTCAATGCATACTCCCGGTCGGAATATTATCACTTCTCTACGACATAAATGGCATAAAAATTTGTTTTAAACAGCGGTTGACATGCTTCGAAGTACGGTAATGGAATATTTAGACATTTTTGACAAGCCAACGCGCCATGCGCGGGACCGTGAAAAAGCATTCTAGAACTCACGAACAAAACGTCGCTGTTGGAATATAACGATGGATTATTTGGGACCAAACCAACATTTGTTATTGAAGTAGAAGTCCTGGCAGTGTATTCTGATGAAGAACAAGCAAGGTAAGAACATTTTTCTTATAGGAAATGTGATTTTGGTGGAGGCTGAACTGGGTGGGTATCTAAATAGCTAGCCCTGTAATGCCGGGCTATGTACTTAGATTATTGCAAAATGTGCTTCATCCGAAAAGCTATTTTAAAATCGGACATATCGAGTGCATAGAGGGGTAATGTATCTATAATTCTTAAAATAATTGTTATGCTTTTTGTGAACGTTTATCGTGAGTAATTTAGCAAACTGTTAGTAAATTCACCGGAAGTTTGCGGTGGTTATGCTTTTTCTGAACGTCACATGCTAATGTAAAAAGCTGGTTTTTGATATAAATATGAACTTGATTGAACAGACATGCATGTATTGTATAACACAATGTCCTAGGTGTGTCATCTGATGAAGATTATAAAAGGTTAGTGCTGCATTTAGCTGTGGTTTGGGTTTATGTGACATGATATGCTAGCTTGAAAAATGGGTGTCAGATTTTTTCTGGCTGGGTACTCTGCTAACATAATCTAATGTTTTGCTTTTGTTGTAAAGCCTTTTTGAAATCGGACAGTGGGGTTAGATTAACGAGATTCTTGTCTTTAAATAGCTGTGAAATAGTCATATGTTTGAGAAATTGAAGTTATAGCATTTCTAACGATTCAAAAATCGCGCCACTGGATTGAAGTGGCTGTTACGTAGGTGGGACGAAATCGTCCCACATACCCCAGAGAGGTTAAGGAAGGAAACAAAGTCAAAGAAAAACTAAGTAATAGAAATATGTTGTTATTTTAGTAATTTACTGTTGTTCTATAGATGTCTTCCCAATGTAGACCAGACAGAGAATATGGAATAATTTAAATGGTTTTGACAATTGAATGCTGACAATTTTGAGATTTGGAATTCCCATTAAGAAGCTCTACAATCATAGTAGTGTCATTATTTCATATGTTAAAAAATAAAGAATTTGAAACCAAAAACGGGGATTATTTTTGTAATAAATCGAGCCGACCTGAAAAACCACCAAATGATTCAGAACGTGAACACACCGCTGTAACAGCGACTGCATCAACTTCCCTGTACATGCCGAGAGAGAAGACAGCCAGGGTCCTGAGGCTTAGGTGGGAGGGTTGTTTAACTTACACAAGATCAGTACAACAGTTAGCCTGAGCCAGAACGGTCCATAAGGGTCCAGAACGGCCAATAAAATCAAATGTTTTGTCACACGAGCCGAATACAAAAAAAGGTTAAGACATTAAAGTGAAATGCTTTTATTTATTTTTTATTTAACTAGGCAAGTCAGTTAAGAACAAATTCTTATTTACAATGACGGCCTACCCCAGAGATACCCGGACGCTGGGCCAATTGTGCGTCGCCCTATGGGACTCCCAATCACGACCGGGTGTGACACAGCCTGGACTTGAACCAGGGACTGTGGTGACTCCTCTAGCACGGAGATGCAGTGCCTTAGACCGCTGCACCACCCGGGAGTCACCAGCTGGCTGGTTACATGCCGTATCGGCAGGATAGAACAGCGGCGTCTGGTAAGACAAGGGGGGGTGGACTATGTGTATTTGTAAATAACAGCTGGTGGACGATATCTAAGGAAGTCTCGACGTTTTGCTCGCCTGAGTTAGAGTATCTCATGATAAGCTGTAGACCACACTATCTACCTAGAGAGTTTGTCTATATTCTTTGTAGCTGTTTACATACCACCACAGTCAGAGGCTGGCACTAAGACAGCATTGAATGAGCTGTAATCCACCATAAGCAAACAAGAAAACGCTCACCCAGAGGCGACGCTCCTAGTAACCGGGGACTTTAATGCAGGGAAACTTGAATCTGTTTTACCTCATTTCTATCAACATGTTAAATGTGCTACCAGAGGGGAAAAAAACTCTGGACCACCTTTACTCCACACACAGAGACGCATACAAAACTCTCCCTCGCCCTCCATTTGGCAAATCTGACCATAATTCTCTCCTCCTGATTCCTGCTTTCAAGCAAAAATTAGTGACTAGATCAATAAAAAAGTGGTCAGATGAAGCAGATGCTAAGCTACAGGACTGTTTTGCTAACACAGACTGGAATATGTTCCTGGATTCATCCAATGGCATTGAGGAGGACACCACATCAGTCATTGGCTTCATCAATAAGTACAATGATGACATCATCCCCACAGTGACCGTACATACATACCGCAACCAGAAGCCATGGATTACAGGCAACATCCGCACTGACCTAAAGGCTAAAGCTGCCGCTTTCAAGAAGCGGGACTCTAACCCGGACGCTTATAAGAAACCCCGTTACGCCCTCCGAACCACCAAACAGGCAAAGTGTCAATACAGGACAAAGATCGAGGCATACTACTCCGGTTCCAACGCTCGACGGATGTGGCAGGGCTTGCAAACCATTAGACTACAAAGGGAAGCACAGCCGCGAGCTGCCCAGTGACACGAGCCTACCAGATGAGCTAAGTAACTTCTATGCTCGCTTCGAGGCAAGCAACACTGAGGCATGCATGAGAGCATCAGCTGTTCCGGACAACTGTGTGATCACGCTCTCCGTAGCCGACGTGAGAAAGACCTTTAAGCAGGTCAACATACACAAGGCCGCGGGGCCAGACGGATAACCAGGACGTGTGCTCCGGGCATGTGCTGACCAACTGGCAGGTGTCTTCACTGACATTTTCAACATGTCCCTGATTGAGTCTAATACCAACATGTTTCAAGCAGACCACCATAGTGCCTGTGCCCAAGAACACTAAGGTAACCTGCCAAAATGACTACTGACCCGTAGCACTCACGTCTGTAGCCATGAAGTGCTTTGAAAGGCTGGTCATGGCTCATATCAACACCATCATCCCAGAAACCCTAGAACCACTCCAATTTGCATACCGCCCAAACAGATCCTCAGATGATGCAATCTCTATTGCACTCCACACTGCCCTTTCCCACCTGGACAAAAGGAACACCTATGTGAGAATGCTATTCATTGACTACAGCTCAGCGTTCAACACCATAGTACCCTCAAAGCTCATCACTAAGCTAAGGACCCTGGGACTAAACACCTCCCTCTGCAACTGGATCCTGGACTTCCTGACGGGCCACCCCCAGGTGGTAAGGGCATGTAACAACACATCTGCCACGCTGATCCTCAACACAGGGGCCCCTCAGGGGTGCGTGCTCAGTCCCCTCCTGTACTTCCTGTTCACTCATGACTGCACGGCCAGACAACACCATCATTACATTTGCTGATGACACAACAGTGGTAGGCCTGATCACCAACAACGACGAGACAGCCTATAGGGAGGTCAGAGACCTGGCCGCCGTGTGGTCCAGGACAAGACAAAGGAGATGATTGTGGACAACAGGAAAAGGAGGACCGAGCACGCCCCCATTGTCATCGACCGGGCTGTAGTGGAGCAGGTTGAGAGCTTCATGTTCCTTGGTGTCCACATCACCAACAAACTAACGTGGTCCAAACACACCAAGACAGTGGTGAAGAGGGCACGACAAAACCTATTGTCCCTCAGGAGACTGAAAAGATTTGGCATGGGTCCTCAGATCCTCAAAAGCTTCTGCAGCTGCACCATCGAGAGCATCCTGACTGGTTGCATCAGTGCCTGGTATGGCAACTCCTCAGCCTCCGACCGCAAGCCACTGCAGAGGGTAGTGTGAATGGCCCAGTACATCACCGGGGCTAAGCTGCCTGCCATCCAGGACCTCGATACCAGGTGGTGTCAGGGGAAGGCCCGCACATTGACTCTGTACCGGTACCCCCTGTATATAGCCTCCACATTGACTCTGTACCGGTACCCCCTGTATATAGCCTCCACATTGACTCTGTACCGGTACCCCCTGTATATAGCCTCCACATTGACTCTGTACCGGTACCCCCTGTATATAGCCTCCACATTGACTCTGTACCGGTACCCCCTGTATATAGCCTCCACATTGACTCTGTACCGGTACCCCCTGTATATAGCCTCCACATTGACTCTGTACCGGTACCCCCTGTATATAGCCTCCACATTGACTCTGTACCGGTACCCCCTGTATATAGCCTCCACATTGACTCTGTACCGGTACCCCCTGTATATAGCCTCCACATTGACTCTGTACCGGTACCCCTGTATATAGCCTCCACATTGACTCTGTACCGGTACCCCCTGTATATAGCCTCCACATTGACTCTGTACCGGTACCCCCTGTATATAGCCTCCACATTGACTCTGTACTGGTACCCCAGTATATAGCCTCCACATTGACTCTGTACCGTAATACCCTGCATATAGCCTCCACATTGACTCTGTACTGGTACCCCCTGTATATAGCCTCCACATTGACTCTGTACCGTAATACCCTGTATATAGCCTCCACATTGACTCTGTACCGTAATACCCTGTATATAGCCTCCACATTGACTCTGTACCGGTACCCCCTGTATATAGCCTCCACATTGACTCTGTACCGTAACACCCTGTATATAGCCTCCACGTTGACTCTGTACCGTAATACCCTGTATATAGCCTCCACATTGACTCTGTACCGGTACCCCCTGTATATAGCCTCCACATTGACTCTGTACCGTAACACCCTGTATATAGCCTCCACATTGACTCTGTACCGTAATACCCT
Organism: Salmo trutta; assembly: GCF_901001165.1. NCBI lineage: Eukaryota > Metazoa > Chordata > Actinopteri > Salmoniformes > Salmonidae > Salmo > Salmo trutta. Next base: position 2,116,561 of record NC_042984.1, on the reverse strand, counting down.
GTATATAGCCTCCACATTGACTCTGTACCGTAATACCCTGTATATAGCCTCCACATTGACTCTGTACCGTAATACCCCCTGTATATAGCCTCCACATTGACTCTGTACCGGTACCCCCTGTATATAGCCTCCACATTGACTCTGTACCGGTACCCCCTGTATATAGCCTCCACATTGACTCTGTACTGGTACCCCCTGTATATAGTCTCCACATTGACTCTGTACCGGTACCCCCTGTATATAGTCTCCACATTGACTCTGTACCGGTACCCCCTGTATATAGCCTCCACATTGACTCTGTACCGGTACCCCCCTGTATATAGCCTCCACATTGACTCTGTACCGTAATACCCTGTATATAGCCTCCACATTGACTCTGTACCGTAATACCCTGTATATAGCCTCCACATTGACTCTGTACCGTAATACCCTGTATATAGCCTCCACATTGACTCTGTACCGTAATACCCCCTGTATATAGCCTCCACATTGACTCTGTACCGTAATACCCCCTGTATATAGCCTCCACATTGACTCTGTACCGTAATACCCCCTGTATATAGCCTCCACATTGACTCTGTACCGTAATACCCTGTATATAGCCTCCACATTGACTCTGTACCGTAATACCCTGTATATAGTCTCCACATTGACTCTGTACCGGTACCCCCTGTATATAGCCTCCACATTGACTCTGTACCGGTACCCCCTGTATATAGCCTCCACATTGACTCTGTACCGGTACCCCCTGTATATAGCCTCCACATTGACTCTGTACCGTAACACCCTGTATATAGCCTCCACGTTGACTCTGTACCGTAATACCCTGTATATAGCCTCCACATTGACTCTGTACCGGTACCCCCTGTATATAGCCTCCACATTGACTCTGTACCGTAACACCCTGTATATAGCCTCCACATTGACTCTGTACCGTAATACCCTGTATATAGCCTCCACATTGACTCTGTACCGTAATACCCTGTATATAGCCTCCACATTGACTCTGTACCGTAATACCCCCTGTATATAGCCTCCACATTGACTCTGTACCGGTACCCCCTGTATATAGCCTCCACATTGACTCTGTACCGGTACCCCCTGTATATAGCCTCCACATTGACTCTGTACTGGTACCCCCTGTATATAGTCTCCACATTGACTCTGTACCGGTACCCCCTGTATATAGCCTCCACATTGACTCTGTACCGGTACCCCCTGTATATAGCCTCCACATTGACTCTGTACCGTAATACCCTGTATATAGCCTCCACATTGACTCTGTACCGTAATACCCTGTATATAGCCTCCACATTGACTCTGTACCGTAATACCCCCTGTATATAGCCTCCACATTGACTCTGTACCGTAATACCCCCTGTATATAGCCTCCACATTGACTCTGTACCGTAATACCCCCTGTATATAGCCTCCACATTGACTCTGTACCGTAATACCCTGTATATAGCCTCCACATTGACTCTGTACCGTAATACCCTGTATATAGCCTCCACATTGACTCTGTACCGTAATACCCTGTATATAGCCTCCACATTGACTCTGTACCGGTACCCCCTGTATATAGCCTCCACATTGACTCTGTACCGGTACCCCCTGTATATAGCCTCCACATTGACTCTGTACCGTAATACCCTGTATATAGCCTCCACATTGACTCTGTACCGTAATACCCCCTGTATATAGCCTCCACATTGACTCTGTACCGTAATACCCTGTATATAGCCTCCACATTGACTCTGTACCGTAACACCCTGTATATAGCCTCCACATTGACTCTGTACCGTAATACCCTGTATATAGCCTCCACATTGACTCTGTAGCGGTACCCCCTGTATATAGCCTCCACATTGACTCTGTACCGTAATACCCTGTATATAGCCTCCACATTGACTCTGTACCGGTACCCCCTGTATATAGCTTCCACATTGACTCTGTACCGTAATACCCTGTATATAGCCTCCACATTGACTCTGTACCGTAATACCCTGTATATAGCCTCCACATTGACTCTGTACCGTAATACCCTGTATATAGCCTCCACATTGACTCTGTACCGTAATACCCTGTATATAGCCTCCACATTGACTCTGTACCGGTACGCCCTGTATATAGCCTCCACATTGACTCTGTACCGGTACCCCCTGTATATAGCCTCCACATTGACTCTGTACCGTAATACCCTGTATATAGCCTCCACATTGACTCTGTACCAGTACCCCCTGTATATAGCCTCCACATTGACTCTGTACCGTAATACCCTGTATATAGCCTCCACATTGACTCTGTACCGGTACCCCCTGTATATAGCCTCCACATTGACTCTGTACCGGTACCCCCTGTATATAGCCTCCACATTGACTCTGTACCGTAATACCCTGTATATAGCCTCCACATTGACTCTGTACCAGTACCCCCTGTATATAGCCTCCACATTGACTCTGTACCGGTACCCCCTGTATATAGCCTCCACATTGACTCTGTACCGTAATACCCTGTATATAGCCTCCACATTGACTCTGTACCAGTACCCCCTGTATATAGCCTCCACATTGACTCTGTACCGTAACACCCTGTATATAGCCTCCACATTGACTCTGTACCGTAATACCCTGTATATAGCCTCCACATTGACTCTGTAGCGGTACCCCCTGTATATAGCCTCCACATTGACTCTGTACCGTAATACCCTGTATATAGCCTCCACATTGACTCTGTACCCTAATACCCTGTATATAGCCTCCACATTGACTCTGTACCGTAATACCCTGTATATAGCCTCCACATTGACTCTGTACCGTAATACCTTGTATATAGCCTCCACATTGACTCTGTACCGTAATACCCTGTATATAGCCTAGTTATTGTTATTTACTGCTGCTTTTAAATGATGTGATCCTTTTACTTCTTATTCGTATTCGTTGAACTGCGTTGTTGGTTAACCTGTCCACATACCCCAGAGAGGTTAGGGGCTGGTAAGTCAACATTTCACTTTAAGGTCTACACCTGTTGTATTCGACGCATGTGACTAATAACATTTGATTTATTGAGGGAGTACAGACACTATTCTCTCCCCCACAATAACAAAGTGTTGGACAACAAAGAACAAGCACCACATCCCTCCTTACACGTCCGAACATATCAGAGAGCAGAAACAGTTCTGACAAGACCTGAAGTGAGCATCTCCTTACCTTCAGAACTTCCTGTGCGGCCAGTCCTCCAATGAAAGCGTTGAGTGGTGCCAGGTCGCCGGCGGAGACAAAGGCTAGTTTCTTAATGAGCTTGTCATCCAGCTCGTCCACCTTGGCTGACCCCGTCTGGCTGGAGTTCACCTCTTTAGCCAGGGACACCAACTCCTCTCCATCAGCCTGGAACACACAGCAAACCATTACATTAGAAGCACTCACTAACTTTTAAAATGGCAGCTAAAAAAAGGAAACAGTCAATTTGTACTAGCATTTGATAGTTTGAAAAAAAAAAAAGAAGCTAGGCAGGACATTGTGGGTGTTGCTAGATAACTAGAATAAAGTTAAAAACACACACACACTAGGGAAATAGGAAAATAAGCTGAACATATTTACTCAGTCACAAGATTCTGCATGAGCTTTTCACAAATAACCAGTCCAATGGGAATGAATGGGATAATCAGTGTGTCAGGTAGGGTTGAGCGCTATCCAGATTTACCTTCTTTCATCCTTGGATTTACAGTATTACCCACTTCGTACAAAAGGGGGTGCCAGAAAACGCAGAAAAAGACCATTGGGTATCTATTACCAGAAAGATAACAAAATTTGCACAAGTAATAGCAAATGTCCATGGAGGCTGCTAGCTAAATATGCTAACGACCGCAAACTGAAAAAAATATATAAAAATTGCCAAGACAGGCAGTCCAGCACAAAGTTATACATAAATAGGTAGGAGCTACCGAATGTCATTTTGGGTGAGTTTGGACATTTACAAGCGAAAACAGCCATCACGGTGAGGGGCTGCTGCCAACATACAGACTCAAATCTAACAGCCATCACAGTGAGGGGCTGCTGTCAACATACAGACTCAAATCTAACAGCCATCACAGTGAGGGGCTGCTGCCAACATACAGACTCAACAGCCATCACAGTGAGGGGCTGCTGCCAACATACAGACTCAAATCTAACAGCCATCACAGTGAGGGGCTGCTGCCAACATTCAGACTAAAATCTCTGGCCACTTTAATAATTAGATGTAATAAATGTATCACTAGTCACTTTAAACAATGCCACTTCATATAATGTTTTCATACCCTACATTACTCATCTCATATGTATATACTGTACTCTATACCATCTACTGCATCTTGCCTATGCTGTTCGGCCATCACTCATCCATATATTTATATGTACATATTCTTAATAATTCCTTTAGATTTGTGTGTATTTGGTAGTTGTTTGGGATAACGGTAAAATAAATAAAAAAATAAATAAATAAAATTGTTAGATATTACTGCTCTGTCAGAACTAGAAGCACAAGCATTTCGCTACACTCACAATAACACCTGCTAACCATGTGACCAATAACACCTGCTAACCATGTGTATGGACCAACAGCACCTGCTAACCATGTGTATGGACCAACAGCACCTGCTAACCATGGGACCAACAGCACCTGCTAACCATGTGTATGTGACCAACAGCACCTGCTAACCATGTGTATGTGACCAACAGCACCTGCTAACCATGTGTATGTGACCAACAGCACCTGCTAACCATGTGTATGTGACCAACAGCACCTGCTAACCATGTGTATGTGACCAACAGCACCTGCTAACCATGTGTATGTGACCAACAGCACCTGCTAACCATGTGTATGTGACCAACAGCACCTGCTAACCATGTGTATGTGACCAACAGCATCTGCTAACCATGTGTATGTGACCAACAGCATCTGCTAACCATGTGTATGTGACCAACAGCATCTGCTAACCATGTGTATGTGACCAACAGCATCTGCTAACCATGTGTATGTGACCAATAGCATCTGCTAACCATGTGTATGTGACCAATAGCATCTGCTAACCATGTGTATGTGACCAATAGCATCTGCTAACCATGTGTATGTGACCAATAGCATCTGCTAACCATGTGTATGTGACCAATAGCATCTGCTAACCATGTGTATGTGACCAATAGCATCTGCTAACCATGTGTATGTGACCAATAGCATCTGCTAACCATGTGTATGTGACCAATAGCATCTGCTATCCATGTGTATGTGACCAATAGCATCTGCTATCCATGTGTATGTGACCAATAGCATCTGCTATCCATGTGTATGTGACCAATAGCATCTGCTATCCATGTGTATGTGACCAATAGCATCTCATTTGAAATGAACAGTACTGTCTCTGGAGCAGCATGTGTACACGCTGTGTGTGTGTGTGTGTGTGTGTGTGTGTGTGTGTGTGTGTGTGTGTACACATGCTAGGGCAACAGGCCTGCCTGCTCTGAGAAGACGGGCCAAGAATGGAGAAGAGAAAAATGCAAAGAAATCAAGATATTGGCATCTGTGTGTCCTCCAACACGGCAGACAGCCAACACACTAGGATGCCCAGTCACCTTGTTAATTCAGACACTTAGATAACTAGCAAGTTAAACTTACGGGTTACATTAAAACACAATTCTGTTTTTTTTCACACAAGGGGGGGAAAAAAAAGGCATAAGAAGTTATGCTTTGGCAGCCTGCTGTGTTTCCTCTGGTAGCTGTGTAGAGCCTGGAAGCCCAGGTACAGGTGTGTGTGTGTGTACCTGGCACCAGGGCTTGGGAAGCCTGCTGTGTTTCCTCTGGTAGCTGTGTAGAGCCTGGAAGCCCAGGTACAGGTGTGTGTGTGTGTGTGTGTATATGTACCTGGCACCAGGGCTTGGGAAGCCTGCTGTGTTTCCTCTGGTAGCTGTGTAGAGCCTGGAAGCCCAGGTGAAGCTGTGCTGGTCGCTCAAACTTAGCAAAGTCTGTGAGCACAAACTCTGGCTCTGCCATTGATGCAGTCAGGGGTTTCTACAGAGAGGGGGGGGGGGGGGAGAACGACAGAAATAAGAGCCAGAGAAAGGGCAGGGGGTTGCTTCTGGCTTGTAGTTGACAGAATAACTACTGGTGGAATAGCCATATGCATTCAGATGGTTCCCAGTAACAGAGGCTGTGTTGCCCAACTCTCAATGTTTATTGTTTTAACACTAAATTAGTCTTTTGACCAAACGAGATCCAACTCTTGCAAATAATAGCACAAAAGATCAGAATTAGAGTGCTTGTGTAAACGCAGCCAAAACGTTCTAATGAGAACCACCACATGTTGAAAATATCCCCCAAATACCTGGCCATCACACCCCGACATCAGGACAACGCGGAGGTACTTACGAAGGCCACCTTCTGGGGCATCTTGACCTGAGAGACGATGCCTCCCCTGACGTAGTCGGAGAACCCTGTGGTGTCACAGATACTGAAGGTGTAGGGGCCTGGACAGAGAGAGAGGGGGATGGAGAAGAGGGAGGGATGAATGGAAGAGAATGACTTTAGAAGATGTAGCCTGGTCCCCCAGACCCCGACAGTAGCTAGCCTGGTCCCCCAGACCCCGACAGAAGCTAGCCTGGTCCCCCAGACCCCGACAGTAGCTAGCCTGGTCCCCCAGACCCCGACAGTAGCTAGCCTGGTCCCCCAGACCCCGACAGTAGCTAGCCTGGTCCCCCAGACCCCGACAGTAGCTAGCCTGGTTCCCCAGACCCCGACAGTAGCTAGCCTGGTTCCCCAGACCCCGACAGTAGCTAGCCTGGTTCCCCAGACCCCGACAGTAGCTAGCCTGGTTCCCCAGACCCCGACAGTAGCTAGCCTGGTTCCCCAGACCCCGACAGTAGCTAGCCTGGTTCCCCAGACCCCGACAGTAGCTAGCCTGGTTCCCCAACCCACGACGACACAAACTGATGGGTATCCTACGAAGCAGGTTTGAGTAGTTTCCGAGGTATCTTCATCCAACTGAGATCAACTCGGATTAAACGGTCATATGAAAGTGGCTCACCTTTTTTTTTTTTTTTTTTAAAGACTTCCACAGCCTGCTGAATTTACAAGATAACTTCTCTCTCTCATTTTGGCACAAATGGAAATGTGGCCCTGACTAACCCATGGATTGATGTATCAGCATCGTCGCAAAAGAAGAACTTGGCATTGGACTAGGGCCATGCACGCGCAATTACACGTCTGCTAGACTTAACAGGAGGTGGACGAGCACTGGAGTAGTATGGATGAAGCCTGAGCTGGAATGTGAAGCTAACTTGAAGCTAGCTAGCTTTAGAAAAACCAGAGTTAGATCTAGCTTGCTTCGTAGCATAACCCTCAGATCTGAGACCAGGCTATGACCGTACTAAGTATTGATATAAAGGATATGACTCACCCAGGGTCTTGATTTCTACTGGCTGGCAGCCGTTGAGCTCCGTCATGCCCTGGACCTCGGTGAAGGTCACAAAGTCTCCGCTCTCAAACCCGTGGCGAGCCTCGTCTAGACACGTCACCACGCCTGAAGCGTCCTACACACAGCGACACGAGAGATTGAGATGACTGGGGGCGTCTTAACACCGACAAGAGAGGGATTTGAGAGGCACAAAACGTTCCCTACAAAGACAGAGAAACTACTCTGAAGCAGGTATGAGATCAGCACAACATAGAAAAACCTAGATGAGTGGTAATCAGATAGGAGTAGGATACCAATCAGATATGATCCATCTCGTAGGATACCAAGCTGGGTGATGACTGCACTCAGGGTGTAGGGTCTATCTAGTAGGACACCAGCCTGGGTGATGACAGCACTCAGGGTCTATCTAGTAGGACACCACCCTGGGTGATGACAACACTCAGGGCGTAGGGTCTATCTAGTAGGACACCACCCTGGGTGATAACAACACTCAGGGTGTAGGGTCCATGATCACCCAGGTTGGTGGTGGTTAGTTCTCTCAGAGGATCTTATATTAAATGTTCTCCATACTATATATCTGGGTTTTACTTGTTTAAGTTTATATATTTTTTTACCAACCATAAAAATGACCACAAAGAAAATTATAAAGTGGCGAACACGGTTTAGCAGCGGCGGGGTTCCAAACACATCTAGTGGTGGACCAACTTACCGTCTTAGGTCCAATCAGATCTTAGTCTAGGGCGTAGGAGCTAGGGCGTAGGAGCTAGGGCGTAGGAGCTAGGGCGTAGGAGCTAGGGGAGCTAGGGCGTAGTAGGGTACTAACCTTGGTGATCATGGAGATCATAGCAGAGAGAGGCTGCTCTCCGTTGGTATCGTTCACCAGCATCTCCTCTCCGAAGTCACAGAAGAGCTGTCCGAAGAGTCCCCGCGTGTCAGCGACCACCAACTTGATGCCGTTACTGTGACAGAAGTCTCCAACGCGCTGCTGCTCCTCTAGAGGGGAGTTGGTGAGGACCACAACCTACAACACAGACACACATAATCACACACACACACACACACACACACACACACACACAATGGTAAGGAACTACTATGTCCCGTGTTGCTCAGTTGGTAGAGCATGGTGTTTACAACGCCAGGGTTGTGGGTTCGATTCCCACGGGGGACCAGTACGGAGAAAAAAAAGAAAAAATGTATGAAATGTATGCATTCACTACTGTAAGTCGCTCTGGATAAGAGCGTCTGCTAAATGACTAAAATGAAATAATGATTACGCCCCTGCTCTTTCTCTTCGCTAACGATGACAGTGTGTCTTCAATCTGTCGCGTGTAGAATATCCTAGCCTATTCAGTGGTGATAGGCCATGCTTTTCTGAAGTTGCAAGAATGCAGCTTTTGATTGCCGATAGAAAGGCCTAGCGCACTGACTATAAGAGTTTCTTCAAAGTAGCCACCCTTTGCCTTAATGACAGCTTTGCACACTCGTGGCACTCTCAACCAGCTTAACCTGGAATGCTTTTTCAACAGTCTTGAAGGAGTTCCCACATATGCTGAGCACTTGTTGGCTGCTTTTCCTTCACTCTGCGGTCCAACTAATACCAAACCATTTCAATTTGGTTGAGGTCAGGTGATTGTGGAGGCCAGGTCATCTGATGCAGCATTCCATCACTCTCCTTCTTGGTAAAATAGCCCTTACACAGCCTGGAGATGTGTTTTGGGTCATTGTCTTGTTGAAAAACAAATGATACCCCATCTGGTTTGCGCATAGTGGGACTGGCGTATCGCTGCAGAATGCTGTGGTAGACATGCTGGTTAAGTGTGCCTTGAATTCTAAATAAATCACTGACAGTGTCACCAGCAAAGCACCACCACACCTCCTCCTCCATGCTTCACGGTGGGAAATACACATGCAGAGATCATCCGTTCACCCACACCGCGTCTCACAAAGACATGGCAGTTGGAACCAAAAATCTCCCATTTGGACTCCAGACCAAAGGACAGATTTCCACCGGTCTAATGTCCATTGCTTGTGTTTCTTGGTCCAAGCAAGTCTCTTATTTTTATTGGAGTCCTTTAGTAGTGGTTTCTTTGCAGCAATTCCACCATGAAGGCCTGATTCACACAGTCTCCTCTGAACAGTTGATGTTGAGATGTGTCTGTTACTTGAACTCTGAAGCATTTATTTGTGCTGCAATTTCTGAGGCTGGTAACTCTAATGAACTTGTCCTCTGCAGCAGAGGTAACTCTGGGTCTTCCTTTCCTGTGGCGGTCCTCATGAGAGACAGTTTTATCATAGCCCTTGACGGCTTTTGCGACGGCACTTGACATTTTCCATATTGACTGACCTTCATGTCTTAAAGTAATGATGGACTGTCGTTTCTCTTTGCTTATTTGAGCTGTTCTTGTCATAATATGGATTTGATCTTTTACCAAATAGGGCTAAATTCTGTAAACCATCCCTACCTTGTCACAACACAACTGACTGGCATAAATGCATTAAGGAGGAAAGAAATTCCACAAATTAAGGCACACCTGTTAATTGAAATGCATTCCAGGTGACTACCTCATGAAGCTGGTTGAGAGAATGCCAAGAGTGTGCAAAACTGTCATCAAGGCAAAGGGTGGCTACTTTGAAGAAACTCAAATATAAACTACACTTTGATTTGTTAAACACTTTCTTGGTTACTACATGATTCTATATGCGTTATTTCATAGTTTTGATGTCTTCACTATTATTCTACAATGTAGAAAATAGTAAAAATAAAAAACCAACTTGCCCAGATGATTACTTGACCAAAGCTAACTTGATGGGTGACCAAAAAGCTGGTCACTCACCCACTCTTCCAATGACATCCTCCTAGCTTACATTAGGCTCTGTGTTTTTAGCTTGATAATTAGCTACATAAAGACATGCTAGGCATATTAGCCACCTTACGACTGACTTGTGATCATTGACCTTGCTAGTTTAACTGTATTGACATTCACAGCCTTAGTTACATTTCTCCGGGTTTTTTTGGTCCGAAATATTGAAACTGAAACAGCGTATCCCGAATGGAAGCAGCAAACAAGATAGCAGACCAGCTGGGATTTACATGACATCCCCCTAGCAGCTAGCTAAACAATGCACCAGACCAGCTGGGATTTACATGACATCCTCCTAGTAGCTAGCTAAACAATGCACCAGACCAGCTGGGATTTACATGTCATCCCCCTAGCAGCTAGCTAAACAATGCACCAGACCAGCTGGGATTTACATGACATCCTCCTAGTAGCTAGCTAAACAATGCACCAGACCAGCTGGGATTTACATGACATCCCCCTAGCAGCTAGCTAAACAATGCACCAGACCAGCTGGGATTTACATGACATCCTCCTAGTAGCTAGCTAAACAATGCACCAGACCAGCTGGGATTTACATGTCATCCTCCTAGTAGCTAGCTAAACAATGCACCAGACCAGCTGGGATTTACATGGCATCCCCCTAGCAGCTAGCTAAACAATGCACCAGACCAGCTGGGATTTACATGGCATCCCCCTAGCAGCTAGCTAAACAATGCACCAGACCAGCTGGGATTTACATGACATCCCCCTAGCAGCTAGCTAAACAATGCACCAGACCAGCTGGGATTTACATGACATCCCCCTAGCAGCTAGCTAAACAATGCACCAGACCAGCTGGGATTTACATGACATCCCCCTAGCAGCTAGCTAAACAATGCACCAGACCAGCTGGGATTTACATGACATCCCCCTAGCAGCTAGCTAAACAATGCACCAGACCAGCTGGGATTTACATGACATCCCCCTAGCAGCTAGCTAAACAATGCACCAGACCAGCTGGGATTTACATGACATCCCCCTAGCAGCTAGCTAAACAATGCACCAGACCAGCTGGGATTTACATGACATCCCCCTAGCAGCTAGCTAAACAATGCACCAGACCAGCTGGGATTTACATGACATCCCCCTAGCAGCTAGCTAAACAATGCACCAGACCAGCTGGGATTTACATGACATCCCCCTAGCAGCTAGCTAAACAATGCACCAGACCAGCTGGGATTTACATGACATCCTCCTAGTAGCTAGCTAAACAATGCACCAGACCAGCTGGGATTTACATGACATCCCCCTAGCAGCTAGCTAAACAATGCACCAGACCAGCTGGGATTTACATGACATCCTCCTAGCAGCTAGCTAAACAATGCACCAGACCAGCTGGGATTTACATGACATCCCCCTAGCAGCTAGCTAAACAATGCACCAGACCAGCTGGGATTTACATGGCATCCCCCTAGCAGCTAGCTAAACAATGCACCAGACCAGCTGGGATTTACATGACATCCCCCTAGCAGCTAGCTAAACAATGCACCAGACCAGCTGGGATTTACATGACATCCCCCTAGCAGCTAGCTAAACAATGCACCAGACCAGCTGGGATTTACATGTCATCCTCCTAGTAGCTAGCTAAACAATGCACCAGACCAGCTGGGATTTACATGGCATCCCCCTAGCAGCTAGCTAAACAATGCACCAGACCAGCTGGGATTTACATGGCATCCCCCTAGCAGCTAGCTAAACAATGCACCAGACCAGCTGGGATTTACATGACATCCCCCTAGCAGCTAGCTAAACAATGCACCAGACCAGCTGGGATTTACATGACATCCCCCTAGCAGCTAGCTAAACAATGCACCAGACCAGCTGGGATTTACATGACATCCCCCTAGCAGCTAGCTAAACAATGCACCAGACCAGCTGGGATTTACATGACATCCCCCTAGCAGCTAGCTAAACAATGCACCAGACCAGCTGGGATTTACATGACATCCCCCTAGCAGCTAGCTAAACAATGCACCAGACCAGCTGGGATTTACATGACATCCTCCTAGTAGCTAGCTAAACAATGCACCAGACCAGCTGGGATTTACATGACATCCTCCTAGTAGCTAGCTAAACAATGCACCAGACCAGCTGGGATTTACATGACATCCCCTAGCAGCTAGCTAAACAATGCACCAGACCAGCTGGGATTTACATGACATCCTCCTAGCAGCTAGCTAAACAATGCACCAGACCAGCTGGGATTTACATGACATCCCCCTAGCAGCTAGCTAAACAATGCACCAGACCAGCTGGGATTTACATGACATCCTCCTAGCAGCTAGCTAAACAATGCACCAGACCAGCTGGGATTTACATGACATCCCCCTAGCAGCTAGCTAAACAATGCACCAGACCAGCTGGGATTTACATGACATCCCCCTAGCAGCTAGCTAAACAATGCACCAGACCAGCTGGGATTTACATGACATCCTCCTAGCAGCTAGCTAAACAAGATACCAGACCAGCTGGGATTTACAACCTGATAGCAACATGTTTTTGGACTACCAAGAAATGTATTGGTGAATTTATTCTGCCAACAATGCCTTACTGTACATCATGTCATAGAGTCAAATAGAACCTATTTTTAAAACCTCATAAAGTTGCTTTTGTAGCATTAACTAGGAAGTTGATATTTTTTATATGATTATTTCATATCTGATAAGTTAAAAAACGCTGTCAGTTCCACTTTAACTAGGTAAAGGGGTTGATGGGTAATGTAGTTTTACCTGGAACTGAGTCAGGTAGTCGTCGACGAGGGCTCCAGTGTAGGCTACTACAGGTACATAGCTGTTGAGTTCAGCCAGGCGAGTCCGAGACACCTCCGCCCTGTTCTTCCCCAGGTCCTCCTCACGCAGGTAGAACTGGAGACAGGAGAGAGAACGTTAATACAGAGATGGTCTCCTCACGCAGGAAGAACTGGAGACAGAACGTTAATACAGGGATGGGTCTCCTCACGCAGGTAGAACTGGAGACAGGAGAGAGAGAACGTTAATACAGGGATGGGTCTCCTCACGCAGGTAGAACTGGAGACAGGAGAGAGAGACAGAACGTTAATACAGGGATGGGTCTCCTCACGCAGGTAGAACTGGACACAGGAGAGAGAGAACGTTAATACAGGGATGGTCTCCTCACGCAGGTAGAACTGGAGACAGGAGAGAGAACGTTAATACAGGGATGGGTCCTCCTCACGCAGGAAGAACTGGAGACAGGAGAGAGAGAGAGAACGTTAATACAGGGATGGGTCTCCTCACGCAGGAAGAACTGGAGACAGAGAGAGAACGTTAATACAGGGATGGGTCCTCCTCACGCAGGAAGAACTGGAGACAGAGAGAGAACGTTAATACAGAGATGGGTCCTCCATGACCTTGTGTTTTAGGTTATTGTCCTGCTGAAAGGTCAATTCATCTCCCAGTGTCTGGTAGAAAGCAGACAACCAGGTTTTCCTCTAGGATTTAACCTGTGCTTAGCCTGTGTTTAACCTGTGCTTTATCCTGAAAAACTGCCCAGTCCCTAATGGTAACAAGCATACCCATAACATGATGCAATTACCATTATGCTTGAAAATATGGAGGGTGGCAACCAGTATCGTGTTGTATTTTTCACAAACATAACACTGTGAATTGCGTTGCAACATTTTTTTTGTTTTGTTGTTGCAGTATTACTTTAGTTCCTTGTTGCAAACAGGATGAACATGGAGCTAAATAACAAACAATGTGAGTGGACCTGACAACATAGCCAGTGATTAAAACAATCCCATACCGGCCTGGGACTGGGGTTGAGTGGCCCACCACTTCCAACTCATGATACATTGCTTGCTTCATACAGAAGATAAGTTACAAACACACAGAGAAATGATGCAGAACGAGAGGAGAGAGAGAGAGGATGCAGAACGAGAGGAGAGAGAGAGAGGATGCAGAACGAGAGGAGAGAGAGAGAGGATGCAGAACGAGAGGAGAGAGAGAGAGAGGATGCAGAACGAGAGGAGAGAGAGAGAGGATGCAGAACGAGAGGAGAGAGAGAGAGGATGCAGAACGAGAGAGAAGTCCCGTAGTGTACCTGTGAGGAGAGGTCTCTCCACTCGGCCTGTCCCTGGTCGTGCAGGGTAACACTCTTCACTCCTCCCAGGATGACATTCTTAGCAATCTCCACGCCCAGCCCTCTCATCCCTGAGACCAGGACACTGGAGCGCTGCATGCGCTTCATAGCATCATGGCCCAACACGTAACTACGGAGGAGCGAATACAGGGTTTATAAGACTACATAACACCTTTATAACACCACGTCAGCCCTCTCAGCCCTGAGACCAGGACGCTGGAGCTCTGCATGCGCTTCATAGCCCAACACGTAGCTATGGAGGAGAATACAGGCTTTATAAGACACTACGTCAGCCCTCTCAGCCCTGAGACCAGGACACTGGAACGCTGCATGCGTTTCATAGCATCATGGCCCAACACGTAACTACGGAGGAGAGAATACAGGGTTTATAAGACTACATAACACCTTTATAACACTACGTTAGCCCTCTCAGCCCTGAGACTAGGACGCTGTAGTTCCGCATGCGCTTCATAGCATCACGGCCCAACACGTAGCTACGGAGGAGAGAATACAGGCCAGGGTTTTTCCTGGATCAAAAGAGGGCTTAGGTGGTGGGAGTGGCCAGCCTGGCTGATTATTTTTAACAAATTAGAGGACCTTATCTTGGTGGTGAAGAGAAATGTTTCCATTTTTAAGTAAATTTCCTGCAATTCTAGACATTTTCCCATGTCTAATGCTACAGTGCATTCAGAGAGTACGTACACCCCTTGACTGCTTCCACTTTCAGTTGCAAAGCGGGATTAAAATGGATTTAATTTTTTTAGAATTTGAAAGCGAGCTACACAAAATACTCTAGTGTGAAAGTGGGGGGAAAAATGTAAACATTTGCGACAAAAAAATGTTTTATGGAAAATAATAAACTAATATATCTTGATATAAATATTCAACCCCATGAGTCATTACATGTTAAAATCAAATCAAATGTATTTATATAGCCCTTCTTACATCAGCTGATATCTCAAAGTGCTGTACAGAAACCCAGCCTAAAACCCCCAAACAGCAAGCAATGCAGGTGTAGAAGCACGGTGGCTAGGAAAAACTCCCAAGAAAGGCCAAAATCACCTTTGGCAGCGATTACAGCTGTGAGTGTTTCTGGGTACGTCTCAAAGCTTTCTCTTTAAAATTCTTTAAGCTCTCAAGCTGGTTGTTGATCATTGTTAGACAATTTGTAGTCTTGCCATAGATTTTCCAGACAATTCATGTCAAAACTGTAACAAGGCCACTAAGGAACATTCCATGTCATCTTGGTAAGCGACACCAGCGTAGATTTGGCCTTGTGTTTTAGGTTATTGTCCTGCTGAAAGGTGGATTTGTCTCCCAGTGACTGATGGACAGAAGACTGAATAATGGTGCCTGTAAGTGACTTCAGACATCCCATAGACCCTACTCGCACCCCACACACACAGGGGCATTCCCCTGCAGTTGTTTCCTCTTCAGAAAGTTGGTTTATTTTTGGTCAATTGCACATGAAATCATGATTAAAAAAAAACTAAAAGGCAAATTGTGAACCGAAAACTAAAACGCAACCAATTAAAAATGTGTTGTCGCATTGCCACCTCAAACGGTCAGACTATTTTGGTCGCAGTATCCAACCCCGTCACAAGGCCTACTGGACGTTGTGATGGGTCTTCCCAAGTACCCCAGGTTGAGTGTGTGTTATTGGGCTATAGATATGGTACTTACAGCTGTCTGGAGTACAGGCCTTCGTCGATCTCAGCATCATTGCCATTCTTAGCCATGCCCTGGAGAAAACAACAGGAGTGAGAACCAGTCCCACACACGACTGTCAGAAAGATCAGTTAAAACAGACAGAGGAGCAGTGTGTGTGTGTGTGTACGTACGTTGGTGTGTGTGTGTGTGTGTGTGTACGTTGGTGGGTGTGTGTGTGTACGTTGGTGGGTGTGTGTGTGTACGTTGGTGTGTGTGTGTACGTACGTACGTTGGTGGGTGTGTGTGTACGTACGTACGTTGGTGGGTGTGTGTGTACGTACGTACGTTGGTGGGTGTGTGTGTACGTACGTACGTTGGTGGGTGTGTGTGTACGTACGTACGTTGGTGGGTGTGTGTGTACGTACGTACGTTGGTGGGTGTGTGTGTACGTACGTACGTTGGTGGGTGTGTGTGTACGTACGTACGTTGGTGGGTGTGTGTGTACGTACGTTGGAGGGTGTGTGTGTACGTACGTTGGAGGGTGTGTGTACGTTGGAGGGTGTGTGTGTACGTACGTTGGAGGGTGTGTGTACGTTGGAGGGTGTGTGTGTGTGTGTACGTTGGAGGGTGTGTGTGTGTGTGTGTGTGTACGTACGTTGGAGGGGGTGTGAGACAGTTCAGTTCTGACAGAGTTAGAGGAGGAGCAGTGGGATCCCGTCTTCGTCTCGGAGTCTGACACGCGACGCTTCTTGGACAGCGGCGAGCTGGACATCTGGAAACACACACACAGCTGAGTATACAGCACACACACACAGCTGAGTATACAACACACACACGAGTATACAACACACACACAGCCGAGTATACAACACACGCACACACAGCCGAGTATACGGCACACGCACACACAGCCGAGTATACGGCACACGCACACACAGCCGAGTATACGGCACACGCACACACAGCCGAGTATACGGCACACGCACACACAGCCGAGTATACGGCACACGCACACACAGCCGAGTATACAGCACACACACACAGCCGAGTATACAGCACACACACAGCTGAGTATACAGCACACACACAGCTGAGTATACAACACACACACACACACAGCTGAGTATACAGCACACACACAGCTGAGTATACAGCACACACACACACACAGCTGAGTATACAGCACACACACACACACACAGCTGAGTATACAGCACACACACACACACAGCTGAGTATACAGCACACACACACACACACAGCTGAGTATACAGCACACACACACAGCTGAGTATACAGCACACACACACACAGCTGAGTATACAGCACACACACACACAGCTGAGTATACAGCACACACACACATACAGCTGAGTATACAGCACACACAGCTGGTATAACAGCTGACATAACAGTGGTCTGTACACTAACATGCTGCAGCACTGGACAGTTCCACTGACACAATCTGGCTAATATTTTAAAAATAACAACACTGAAATAGTTGACCATGGTGTGTACAGCGATTTAGTAGATGACATGTTGTTGTGCAACGAGCCTGTCTGGCTAAGAACTCAATAAGCCCTCGTCTGACCAGGTAATGTCAATGGGTAGGAGCAATGGAGGCCGGTAGGGCTGAGGTAACACCATGGGTAGGATAAATGGAGACCTGTAGGGCTGAGGTAACACCATGGGTAGGAATAATGGAGACCTGTAGGGCTGAGGTAACACCATGGGTAGGAGTAATGGAGACCTGTAGGGCTGAGGTAACACCATGGGTAGGAGTAATGGAGACCAGGAGGGCTGAGGTAACACCATGGGTAGGAATAATGGAGACCAGGAGGGCTGAGGTAACACCATGGGTAGGAATAATGGAGACCAGGAGGGCTGAGGTAACACCATTCCAAGTAACTGAAAACAGTCTGTACCTACAGAACAAGGACTGATGGTGTCTGTCCACACATCTACACTTCTAGAGTACAACACCCTCCATCTATCCCTTACTCACTCCCTCCATCCGCCCATCCATCCCTCCCTCCATCTATCCCTTACTCACTCCCTCCATCCGCCCATCCATCCCACCCTCTTTCTATCCCTTACTCACTCCCTCCATCCATCCCTCCATCCAGCTATCCATCCTTCTTTCCATCTCTCCCTCCCTCCCCCTCTTTCTATCCCTTACTCACTCCCTCCATCCAGCCCTCCCACCATCTCTACCCCTCCCTCCATCTCTACCCCCTCCCACCATCTCTACCCCTCCCACCATCTCTACCCCCTCCCACCATCTTTACCCCTCCCACCATCTCTCTACCCCTTACTCACTCACTCACTCCATCCAGCCCTCCATCCACCTAGCCATCCTTTTTTCCATCTCTCCCTCCATCTCTCTACCCCTTACTCACTCCCTCCATCCAGCCCTCCCTCCATCCACCTAGCCATCCTTTTTCCCCCATCTCTCCCTCCATCAACTAGAGGTCATTGAATCCTTCTCATCCAGGGGGGAGAAAGAGATTTCTAGGCGAGCAGCTAAACTGGCCTCTAGCCAAACACAATGTGGTAGAACACTGACAAGCCGGGCCCTAGGAACGGATATGAATAGTGGCATTATCAGCTCCTTTCAGACGCTGTGAGAGAGAGTAAGAACAAGGCGTGTTGTTTATGTTACGGTATTGTTTACTATACTATAGGAAATGGCTGCCCTGACTTTTCCAGTAATGTTTATCATCTGTAAAGCCACACCCCATCTCTGCCTCAAACACTATAAAAACGCTGATTCATTAACCTTTTACTGCAGTGAACTATAGGGGTGCAACAACCTCACAATGCCTCGTGGTTGGGGGCTGTAACCAAGGCCGTACAGAACAACAGGATATAAAACGCTATTTAACTCTAGCATGTCAGGTTATTGATGACAGTGTAGCCATCACACCAGGAAACGAAACCTAAAGAGAACGGTCAAAGTTTGTTGAAAAAGTCCATTATTATTTCTACAAGTACAGACATAATAAAACGTTATAGCTACACATACAAAAACTACACGTGTAAAAACGATGAACGAATCTACCGGTAAATAGCTATATAGTAACGGGCCCATGAGCTACCACTCATTCCGGGACAGTAACTTCTAGATTCATGACAACCAGCCAACAAGAGTCGGAAAGGTTGCCTCCACTGAGGCTACCTAGCACTGTACTTAGCACATAGAATATGATCACACAAACAACGACTGATCGGGAATGACAACTATTAAACTTAAATTGTGGGAATTCAATCGTCAAAAATGTGGACACGGGTAGCTAAATCAATGCCCGGTCAATCTAAAGCTAAACATGAAAATACCACAATGATACAGCAAAACTCAAGTCATAATAATATGTGACTTATTAACGGTGTTATTTCGAGTGAATATTCACTGGCTAAGAACAAAGTAAGCACTTGACCAACAACGAATCGGTCTAGTTGTGAATAAAAACAAGCTAGCTAGCTAGCCCAGACAACAAGGACGTAAAATATTAGCGAACAGCAGCAACAGGTCAAAAGCGAAGTCACTTAGACCGTGTACCGATAATCACAAGTGATTTTGTATAGCGGTTCACGTTGGGACTCGGTGGGAACATGATTAATTAACGATCTAGTACCAGACTGCCTCCCTATCCGTGACTGGAGAACAGCGGCCTAGCTAGCACCCGTAGTGCGGAACTGAAGTTATGGCTGTGAATGCTAACGTTGGATTATTATTTTTATTATTATTTATTTTTTAAAAGCCTCTCAGTAACAACGTTAGCTAGCAAACATCTGAACCTCTGAGGGAAATGTATTGGCTATGACTAAGCAGATGGCATTCAAAAAGGAAAATACATCGACGTGAAATAACCGTTTGTAGCTACATTAGCGAGTGGCTACTATAACGTTAGCTAGGAGAAGTAGCTAGCAGTCGTGTCCATTGATTTGCCTGCCTTACCAATAATCCTTCTCTGTCCCCTTCTCAGTGCAAACCGCTCCTCTAGTGCGGCTCGTTTTAAACAGCAACAATAACAACGATGATGATGATGATTGTAGTTGGATGATTGTTAGAGAGTGCGGGTTGAAAGGCTTCGGGCTATATGGGCTATAATGTCGAGTCACTGGATGAGTCGTGTGTAATCGCGTTGCTGACTGCAAGACGGTGAACAAAACCAAAATGGCAGAGCGGAGGAGGAGGTCGTCACTAGTTACCACAGTCAGAAACACCGCCTAGTCCTTCCCTTTCTGGTATTACAAATCACATTTTAAAAACGTTAGGTTGGAGAAGAAAAAAAAACTGATTTTATTCATAGAAATTGAAGAAATAACCACTCTGCTAAGCTTAAATTATAACCAAAAAGCAAACAGTTTTGTTTTCATTCATTGTAACGATATAGCCAAATTTGACTGTAGCTGTGGTAAGTAGTGGAACCCGGTGCGGAAGACGGTTAATAATGCAACAGGAAAGGCTGGCCTCGGTACCCGTTCTTATTAAACCTCCGTGAGGAACACACTCCGTTTCCCACTCCGTCCCTCGTTAGCTACGGAAGCCTCAACTCTAGCTCTCACCCACCGGTCAGGGAAGGTGCGTGGCTTTGTCGTTCCCTAAAATACTGTATAATGAATGAACTGGAGTAAACGGTCCCCATTTGACTCGGGAAGAGATTTCATTCATGCATTTTTACTCTGGACATATGGTCATAGTAAACTCACATCGGTGTTGGACATGTTAATAATTAAAATACTAGTTGGGAGGATGTAGACCATTTCATGAACTTGGAAAGATTTGAGTGACAACAGGACTTTAGAGCAACCATTTACTGGCATATGCCTCTAAATATTTTGTTGTGGTACCTGGAATTTTAATTTAGGAGCAGCGGTGTACCTAGAAATAAAATGTAAGGATTCTCGCTTTTTTTTTTACCTCTAATTTTTCACTGTGCTCCTACATTTATTTGTATACTGAGGCGCACATGTCCTCCTTGTAAAAAAAAAAAAAAAAGGTCAGCTTTGAGCCCTGGACAACACTAGAATATGGAGCAAAGCTGTGCAGGAAAACAAGAGTGATAAACAGTTTAATCATTGAGATAGGCATGCCTTAAATATATTGTGTGCTCTGTCTACCTCATAACAGTAGCTATGAATAACAGATTCACAACTATTCATTTGACTGAGTCAATACACCAAATCATTAATGTTGATAAATCTAATTTTAGACTTGCATAGTTCAACCTTAGAAAAGCACTGACTGATATTAATGAACTATTATCTCTTCAATTTAAAAACGACCATTTACAAATTGCAAACTAAGAAAAAAAATCTCTCTTTTGACTGACTCGGACCTTTTCGACTCGTTCAGTAAAAATAACTTATCTTTTGAGTCATTAATGCCCAGAGCGCACAGGACTCCTTACCAACTGAAAACCAAAGCAGCAACATGTGGACAGAGACTGAAAAACCACCCATCCCCAATAACATGGACTGCTTGAACAGTATGCATCTAAACTAGTAGATTAGTTTAATTCAATCGAAATATATTGATTAGAAAGCTGACAAATTAAAACAGTATTTTTTTCCTCCGCTATGAACATTCAAATGGGATATTGAATTAATGCCCAGAGCACTAATGAAGTTGAATTGACACGGCTGAGCCGGAGGAGAGGTAAATCCTGCTGTGGGACTCACTGCGGCCAGCACTAGCAGGTCAAGCAGGTCAAATGAACGATACAAATGAACGTGCCACTCAGAAAAATGAATCCTGACAGGTCACACTACACAAAAGATAAGCGACATGTGTGACAGATGAAGAACTGAAAGTCAATTGATAGGATACAAAAGGAAACAGTAAGAAAGTACCGTTAAGACTGTCACCGGCAGGTTGCAGTGCTTGTTACCTAGTATGGGTGCAGGGATGTGCATCAAGGTAAAAGACCACACATCACTGGGTCGAAATGAGTTGATACGGTACTTGATTTGCTGTATGGTCGAATGTTTTTCCTACATGCTATTGCAATGATAGATGGCTCACAAGCCAAGTGAATATGGAAGTACTTAGCCATATTTTTTAGGGTTATGGGGTGAGCATCCTTAGTATAATTGAAGCGAATTAATGTTGGGGGGGAGGGGGTGGTTGGCAGATGACAAAGGCCCAAGTGGGCCGCTTCTTCTCGGGTACAGAGGGGGGGGAAGAGGCCGTGGCAAAGGGTTCGGATCTCTGTCGCAGCACGAATTCAAATAGCCTCCTTTATGTAAGTGAGACTAAAATCACAAACCTTCACTTTCTACAAGCGTTAATAAAAACATTCATTACACACGCGACTTGTGAATGTTCCTGTATAACGTTGGTTAATGAAACGTTAAATGAACGACATGGATAGCTAACTAGGTCTAGCTGGCCCCATGGCTTCATGTTGTAACAAAGCCGACGACGTAGCCACAAGCTAACCCATTTCAATCTGGCTAGCTAGTTTTAACTGAATCCGTCGTGCCGAGCTGGCTGGCAATGGACTCAAGCTAGCGATGTGCTAGCTAACCTAGCCAACGTAGTTAGATTTAACGTTGGCTAACCAGTGGTTTGCTAACGACGTTAGTTATAATAAGTTGGCGAAGTAGTTGACGTTAGTCAGCTCGCGACATACATTAAAAATAAGAATTTGTTCTTAACTGACTTGCCTAGTTAAATAAAGATAAAAACAGGTTATTTTTTATTTTATCAAGAAAGGACTGTCGCCATAGCCAAAATAACCACTATAAATGTACATTTTAGCGAAGTAACTAACCGTTAATTGACCAGTTTAACGTTGATACATTGACTTGTGTAGTTAGCAAGTTAGCTACCTCTAAGCTAACAAAAAAAAAAATCAACTGTGGGCAAAATCAAATTCCAACGACATTTTTCATCACCACAGTTAGCTAGCATTAGCATTAACTCACCACATCCGATATTATTCAGGCCTTGATCCGTAGTATCAAAAAAAAAAACCAAAACAACCTTGTCTAGGTAAAAAAAAAAAAGGCTGACAACTAATCTCAACGATCAAAAAGCAGACAAATGTGTGTGAAAAGTTGCGTGATTCTGAGTGAGTTGTTTTCGCAGTGCTGGACGGTTGCCTGGCCGGCTATTCCCATAGAGACATTAGGGCTATTCCCAACACCGCTTTAGTATTTCTTCAGTTGGAAAAGCAGAGCAGCAACATGTGCACGGTACAATGAACCGCCGCCCATGTCCAAAACTTGGACTGCATGGGGGGAAGGAAAAAAAAACCCAGTAGGGTATCTTACCTAGTAAATTGAAATTAAACTAATTGATTAAAACACTGACAAATTTATTATTATTATTTTTTTTTTTTTACTCCGCTATGAACATTTAAATTGTATTTTTTTGGGGGGGGAAATTTATTAAATATTTCACCACCCCCTACTTTTGGAATACATTAGTCTGGCCCAGAAGTGTCATGATGCAATGACTGCCTGATGGGACATGTAGGCACAAGAAAGACTGGAATTTAGTTCAGACATCGGGCTTGTTTGAGTGGTAAAGCGGAGGAGGCACATGTGCGACAGCCGAGAAGTCGGACACTAATGTGGTTTTCCAACAGCAATGCTCGATGCAAACATGTTTTATAATGTCGCAATAAACACCTTTCCAACCAACATATCACTCACTCAAACTGAAAATATGTGTACAATCAATTGGTGAGAGAGCCTCATCACATTCATTCGTAAATTTCCACTGTATAAACCTACATAAATTGTTGCTAAATTGGTTTCTGTTTCGGTCACGTTTGCATGGGTCAAACAAAAAAACTACAGAAACCTGCAGTCAAGTCTTCATGGCCTTTGATCACTAAAGTTCACGCAGTGAACAGGCAAAGTCGGACAATTTTTATCCCCATAATGCAACACACTTTGAAAGAACTTGACAAAAGTGATCTGGTCTTGAACACTGGTCACCGACTTGAGAAAAGTGATTTAGTCTCCAATGCACCATTGCAAAGTCATAAACCCTACCCATTCCAGCAATTTATCTTCTTAAAGGGTAACTCTCAACACCAATTTCAGCTTTTTCCAGCCCATTCTAAAAAAAAGAAAAGCATTCAGGTGAGAAGTTGTGGGTGGGGATAATTCCTCATAAATATTAATT
Organism: Salmo trutta; assembly: GCF_901001165.1. NCBI lineage: Eukaryota > Metazoa > Chordata > Actinopteri > Salmoniformes > Salmonidae > Salmo > Salmo trutta. Next base: position 2,092,341 of record NC_042984.1, on the reverse strand, counting down.
TTGGGGGTGGATAAATGTAGATGTACCTGATGCCAACACTTTCTCACTAAAGCATACATATATTTTTTAAATCTTAGAATTAAAAACAGTTATTTTATATATTTTTTACCCCCCAATTTCGTGATAACCAATGGGTCTTGTCTCATCGCTGCAACTCCCATACGGACTCGGGAGAGGCGAAGGTCGAGAGCCATGCGTCCTCCGAAACACGACCCTGCCAAGCCGCACTGCTTCTTGACACACTGCTCGCTTAACCCGGAAGCCAGCCGCACCAATGTGTTGGAGGAAACACCATCCAACTGGCGTTCGGCCCGCCACAGGAATCGCTACAGCGCGATGGAACAAGGCCAACCCGGCCGGTCTAAACCCTACCCTAACGACGCTGGGCTAATTGTGCGCCGCCTCCTGGGTCTCGCGGCCAGCTGCGACACAGCCCGGGATGGAACCCGGATCTGTAGTGATTCCTCTAGCGCTGCAATGCAGTGCCGTAGACCACTGCGCCACTCGGGAGGCCCCCACTAAAGCATACTTACCAGAAGTCCACTGGCGCGCTCTAATAATACACTTATGACCATCACAAGCAAATAAATACACAAGTGTGCAACTGCAGTCCACAATTCAGGGTTCCTGCATGACCCCCCTCGAGCATCCCATTGGTTCCTTCATGACCCCCCCATTGGTTCCTGCATGACCCCCCTCGAGCATCCCATTGGTTCCTTCATGACCCCCCCATTGGTTCCTGCATGACCCCCCCTCGAGCATCCCATTGGTTCCTTCATGACCCCCCCATTGGTTCCTGCATGAACATCCCCCCCTCAAGCACGACATCTTCATGCTTGTGACACTTTTGACTGTGGGTCAAAAGGGAAATAAAAGTATTGAATTTTCACCCTGCCTGCTGTTTTCCCGGTGTCCTCTTTTCTAGCTAGCAGAAGCCGCAACACAGTGTCGTTCGCGCCCGTCTGCCAGAACCCTCTTTAACAGACCTGCGGGAAAACAGTGCCCGACAGGCGAAGGACACCGTCTACCGGTCGCCCGCGCCTCATGCTAGTACAGCAGGCTGGAGCGACACCGTGTGTTAGATAACTAGCTAGCGACGCAGTGTGTTAGATAACTAGCCAGCGACGCAGTGTGTTAGATAACTAGCCAGCGACGCAGTGTGTTAGATAACTAGCTAGCGACGCAGTGTGTTAGATAACTAGCTAGCGACGCCGTGTGTTAGATAACTAGCTAGCGACGCAGTGTGTTAGATAACTAGCTAGCGACGCAGTGTGTTAGATAACTAGCTAGCGACGCAGTGTGTTAGATAACTAGCTAGCGACGCAGTGTGTTAGATAACTAGCTAGCGACGCAGTGTGTTAGATAACTAGCTAGCGACGCAGTGTGTTAGATAACTAGCTAGCGACGCAGTGTGTTAGATAACTAGCTAGCGACGCAGTGTGTTAGATAACTAGCTAGCGACGCCGTGTGTTAGATAACTAGCTAGCGACGCAGTGTGTTAGATAACTAGCTAGCGACGCAGTGTGTTAGATAACTAGCTAGCGACGCAGTGTGTTAGATAACTAGCTAGCGACGCAGTGTGTTAGATAACTAGCTAGCGACGCAGTGTGTTAGATAACTAGCTAGCGACGCAGTGTGTTAGATAACTAGCTAGCGACGCAGTGTGTTAGATAACTAGCTAGCGACGCAGTGTGTTAGATAACTAGCTAGCGACGCAGTGTGTTAGATAACTAGCTAGTGACGCAGTGTGTTAGATAACTAGCCAGCGACGCAGTGTGTTAGATAACTAGCTAGCGACGCAGTGTGTTAGATAACTAGCCAGTGACGCAGTGTGTTAGATAACTAGCTAGCGACGCAGTGTGTTAGATAAGTAGCTAGCGACGCAGTGTGTTAGCTTCCTAGTATTCTAGCACACAGTGTTGCCCCCGACTCCCACCTGCTGTGTACTGGAGAAAACCACACTGGGTGCGAAGGACACTGTCTACCTGTGTCGCCCCCCTGCCTACCTCTAGCTATTCAGGTACACAGCAGGTGGGAGGCAGGGGGGCGACACCGTGGACTAGCTGGCTAAGCTAGCACAGTGTACTTCACTCCCGCTTGCCGAACGCCTGCCCTCGCCGTCGCTAACAGAAATGTGGGTGAACAATGCCTGACAGATGGGGTGAAGGATACTACCCCCACCAATAGGGCGTTGGTGCACAATTGGCCCAGCATCGTTCAGGTTAGGGTTTGGCTGGGGTAGGCCGTCATTGTAAATAAGAACTTGTTTTTAACTGACTTGCTTAGTTTAATAAAAGGTTATTATATAGAGTCATTATTGCATGGATCTTCCTTCCATCTCATATTGCTCAAATAAACAGCAAACCTGGTTTCATAAATAACAGATAAAGCAACACCTCACGGCACAACGCCTCTCCCCTATAGGTCTTCCGTGTGGCTCAGTTGGTAGAGCATGGTGTTTGCAATGCCAGCATGGTGTGTGCAATGCCCATGGGGGGGCCAGTACAAAAAAATGCATGTAATTAAATGTATGAAATGTATGCATTCACTACTGTAAATCGCTCTGGATAAGAACGTTTGATAAATGACTAAAATGTAAATGTATTTGACCTAGATAGTTTGTGTGTATACATTGATATGTAGACTAACGTGTGCCTTTAATTATTTTTTGATGTAGTTCTGTCCTTGTCTAATGATGTTCTGTACTATGTTTTGTGTGGGGATCCTAATAAAATACCTAAATACTAATACCAAATAAATAGCTACGGTTGTCATCCATCGTTATGGTGCATTACCGCCATCTACTGTACTGGAGCGCCCCTGCCTGTGTTTTAATTTAACCAGGCAAGTCAGTCCAGAACAAATTCTTTTTTTACAATGACGGCCTACCAGGGAACAACGGGTTAACTGCCTTGTTCAGGGGCAGAACGACAGATTTTTACCTTGTCAGCTCAGGGATTTGATCCAGCAACCTTTCGGTTACTAGTCCAACGCTATGTAATGGAGTTGTAGCTTACAAATTGACCCAAAAAGTATAAAGAGATTCGTGCAGATGCAGGAACGCCCCGAATTGCACCTTTCTCAAATCACACGGAGACATCAGTCAAAAAAGGCGTGAAATTAGCTTGCGAGAGTCAATTCGGATACACTGCATAGAGTATGCAAACGTAATTTGTCATACATCCATAATAAACATTTTGTATTTGTTAGCTATTTAGCCCCTGGGAGTTATTGTTGTGAGGTCCTTTTGACTCACCTTAGATCTCCTACGGGAAACACCGTTCCTGTGCTAAAGTGGTGTTACTTTGCTAGCTCATAATAATAATAAACCCGAGTTGTTTATAAAACTAGTGTCGTACTTCTACATGAACAGTACTGGACTTGACGTTTATAAAACTAGTGTCGTACTTCTACATGAACAGTACTGGACTTGACGTTTATAAAACTAGTGTCGTACTTCTACATGAACAGTACTGGACTTGACGTTTATAAAACTAGTGTCGTACTTCTACATGAACAGTACTGGACTTGATCCAGCTGTTGCCTGCCTAGGCTTTATGCCTATGATGGAAATAAACATATGTAGGCTGCAATTGTTTTAAAAATATCTAACCTATTTGACTGATAAACCTTCGCTTACAGCCCAATACATTTTTGAATACATCTTTAAGTCTACTTGGCACAGGGAAGATAATTACAATTCATTTTCTACAAAAGAGTCATGTAATTTATTCGTTTAATTTTACCAGCGTTTCTCCGCGCAGGCGCGAGAAATATAATCTCGCTGTGACGCAGTTGATGCTCGGGGTCTGTTTTTCTTCTTCTGCGAGGAGGTTTAACGGCGGTTGGCATACAATAAATGCTGCATTACCGCCGCCTACTATTTTTTATTAATTTATTGAACCTTTGTGTGGTGTACCGCAGGGCAGCTCTCTAGGCCTTTACTCTTTTCTATTTTTACCAATGACCTGCCACTGGCATTAAACAAAGCATGTGTGTCCATGTATGCTGATGATTCAACCATATACACATCAGCAACCACAGCTAATGAAGTCACTGAAACCCTTAAAGAGTTGCAGTCTGTTTTGGAATGGTTGGCCAGTAATAAACTGGTCCTGAACATCTCTAAAACTAAGAGCATTGTATTTGGTACAAATCATTCCCTAAGTTCTAGACCTCAGCTGAATCTGGTAATGAATGGTGTGGCTGTTGAACAAGTTGAGGAGACTAAATTACTTGTTGTTACCTTAGATTGTAAACTGTCATGGTCAAAACATATAGATTCAATGTTGTAAAGATGGGGAGAGGTCTGGCCGTAATAAAGAGATGCTCTTCGTGATTATTGTCCAGTCGTACGGTCCAGTGCTGCAAGGAAAGACCTAGTTAAGCTGCAGCTGGCCCAGAACAGAGTGACATCTCTTTCTCTTCATTGTAATCAGAGGGCTGATATTAATACTATGCTGCCAGTCTCTCTTGGCTAAGAGTTGAGAAAAAAACTGATTGCGTCACTTCTTGTTTTTATAAGAAACAATGTGTTGGAAATTCCTAATTGTTTGCACACAGCACTGACACACACACTTACCCCACCAGACATGCCACCAGGGGTCTTTTCACAGTCAACTTACACACAGCACTGACACACACACTTACCTCACCAGACATGCCACCAGGGGTCTTTTCACAGTCAACTTACACACAGCACTGACACACACACTTACCCCACCAGACATGCCACCAGGGGTCTTTTCACAGTCCCCAAATCCAGAACATATTCAAGGAAATATAAAGAGTCATGAGTGCATGGAACTCCCTTCTATATTATATAGCGCAAGTGAACAGCAAACCTGGTTTCAAATAACAACTAAAGCAACACCTCACAACGCCTCTCCCCCATGTGACCTACTGGTTGTGTGTACTGACATGTGACCTACTGGTTGTGTTTATGTACTGACATGTGACCTACTGGTTGTGTGTACTGACAGGTGACCTACTGGTTGTGTGTCCTGACATGTGACCTACTGGTTGTGTGTACTGACATGTGACCTACTGGTTGTGTGTACTGACATGTGACCTACTGGTTGTGTGTACTGACATGTGACCTACTGGTTGTGTGTACTGACAGGTGACCTACTGGTTGTGTGTACTGACATGTGACCTACTGGTTGTGTGTACTGACAGGTGACCTACTGGTTGTGTGTACTGACATGTGACCTACTGGTTGTGTTTATGTACTGACATGTGACCTACTGGTTGTATGTACTGACAGGTGACCTACTGGTTGTGTGTCTGTACTGACATGTGACCTACTGGTTGTGTGTCTGTACTGACATGTGACCTACTGGTTGTGTGTACTGACATGTGACCTACTGGTTGTATGTATTGACATGTGACCTACTGGTTGTATGTATTGACATGTGACCTACTGGTTGTATGTATTGACATGTGACCTACTGGTTGTGTGTTCTGACATGTGACCTACTGGTTGTGTGTACTGACATGTGATCTACTGGTTGTGTGTACTGACATGTGACCTACTGGTTGTGTGTACTGACATGTGACCTACTGGTTGTGTGTATGTAATGACCTGTATGTGGAACTGATAGATACACACTACATGTTCATGTTTTCAAATGTATGTAATGTGGAAAGTATTTTGTACGTCTTTTTCGTTATATGTCAAACGCCAGTAAGTCTAGCTGTCGCCATTGGTGTCGGCTAATGAGGATCCTAATGAAAAACAAATACAATAACAAATAAACACCATTCAAAGCCCAAGGGATGTTCAGTGTCTGCTTCTTTCTTTTAACCCATCTACCAATAGCTGCCCTTTGAGAGACATTGGAAAACCTCCCTTGTCTTTGGGTTGAATCTGTGTTTGAAATTCACTGCTTCGACTGAGGGACCTTCCAGATAATTGTATGTGTGGGATACAGAGATGAGGTAGTCATTTAAACATCGTGTTAAACACTATTACTGCTCCCAGAGTCCATGCAACTTATTATGTGACTTGTTAAGCGAATGTTTCCTCCTGAACTTATTTAGGCTTGTCATAACAAAGAGGTTGAATAGTGAGACTCAAGACATTTCACCTTTTTCATTTTTAATTCATTTTCAGAATTGTCTAAAAACATAATTCCACTTTGACATTATGGGGTATTGTGTTTACGCCAGTGGCAAAAATTCTCAATTTAATCCATTTTAAATTCCGTCTGTATCACAACAACAACAAAAAATGGGGAAAGTCAAGGGGTCTGTATACTTTCTGAAGGCACTGTATGTTGTTTTCTAATTCTCGCAAAAATGACTAAATATTTATTAATTGGATGGTTATCCCATTGATCGGGTTCCCGCCTATAAATATCTGGCCATTTGGCTTGAAAAAGTATTTCATGTTTAAAAAACAAACATACGGATGAGCTCTAGTTAAAAAATGCAGATTTAAAGCTTCTTTTTTTAGAAATAGATCACGCCTGTCCCGACATAGCAGGAAGCAGATTGTACTGTCAAATTTCCTGCCATTTGTTGACTATGGTGACACCATTTACTAAATTGCAACAGCCACAAACCTTTGGATGGCGGTCCTTCACTTTATCACAGGTGACAGTTTCAATATTCACCACTGCGTCCTGTATCAAAAATGTTGTCTGGTCCTCATGAAAGTCCAGTAGATCACTTCATTATTCTCTTTTTTGTTTACAAAGCTCTGCTACTGTAGCGGGGTGCGTAATTGGCGGCAGAGAAGGCGCAGGAGAGCAGAACTGGGTAATAACCCAGAGATTTATTAAGCATAACCAAAGGCGTCCAGAACAACAAGATAAATGGGCACAAAAATAACCCGTCGTGCTCTCACAGGGAACGTGCACAAGCACTACAATAAACAATCCCACACAAAGACATGGGGGGAACAGAGGGTTAAATACACAACAAGTAATTGAGGGAATTGAAACCAGGTGTGAGGAAAAACAAGACAAAACACATGGAAAATGAATCGATGATAGTTTAGAAGACCGGCGACCGCGGAGCGCCGCCCGAACAAGGAGAGGACCCGACTTCGGCGGAAGTCGTGACAACTACACAAGCTTTAGACTTATTAACTTTGCTGTTAAAATATAAAAACATTGAGATACCAAACCCCTTCACAAAGTTGGCTAACTCTTGGTGTTCATCGTGTCTCAAATTAACTAAGTAAATACACTTTTAGTTTTAAATCACCTGATTTTTGGAGCCAACTACAAAATACATTACAATTGGATGTTCTGGTGCCAGGGACCTCCTTATTGAAGAATTGAAGAATGTAATAGTATTTCTTGAATATTTGTGTTGTGCTGTATTTTATTTGTTTTATGTTATGTTTGAGTTTGTCTTGAAATTGTATATGTCAAATAAAAAAACGATGTTTTCAGCCAATTTCTATTTTGAAGCTGGAAGCTGATTGGAACCGGTTCAGGGAACAGAACCGAAAACTGGAAAATAAAGAAATTGTTCGAGGAACAGAATCAGAACCATGAACGAAAGTGATCTATACGGTTCCAGAACAGAACAGTTATTTTAAAAGCATTGGAACCTAATTTGTTTTCAACAACAACAAAAAACGACAATGCAAAGCCCTCTCTGTCACTCAGAAACCTATTCCAGTGTCTGGCTGCCGGCTGAAAATCTTTGCCAGTGTGTGTCTGTGTGTAGGCTACCTGCCCCAACCCCTCCAAACATTGGTGCCATTCAGTCTTCCTGTAATCTTGGTGTCATTCAGTCTTCCTGTAATCTTGGTGTCATTCAGTCTTACTGTAATATTGGTGCCATTCAGTCTTCCTGTAATCTGGGTGTCATTCAGTCTTCCTGTAATATTGGTGCCATTCAGTCTTCCTGTAATCTTGGTGTCATTCAGTCTTCCTGTAATATTGGTGCCATTCAGTCTTCCTGTAATCTTGGTGTCATTCAGTCTTCCTGTAATCTTGGTGCCATTCAGTCTTCCTATAATCTTGGTGTCATTCAGTCTTCCTGTAATCTTGGTGCCATTCAGTCTTTGTGTAATCTGGGTGTCATTCAGTCTTCCTGTAATCTGGGTGTCATTCAGTCTTCCTGTAATCTGGGTTTCATTCAGTCTTCCTGTAATATTGGTGCCATTCAGTCTTCCTGTAATCTGGGTGTCATTCAGTCTTCCTGTAATATTGGTGCCATTCAGTCTTCCTGTAATCTTGGTGCCATTCAGTCTTCCTGTAATATTGGTGCCATTCAGTCTTCCTGTAATCTTGGTGCCATTCAGTCTTCCTGTAATCTTGTTCATTGGATTTTGTCACTGCTACTGTAGCCTCTCTGAACCATAGGCTATTGACCTTACCAGCTTCATTCTGAAGGATAGGCTACTGTAGCCTACTGAGAGATTTTTAATGACAGAAGAATCTTAACTTTTTCAATGCTACTTAAGGATACTACAGTTATCACATTTCACCGTTTTTATTAACAAACAAATTTTTTTATTTTTAATTATATTGCTGCTCTGCTCACACAAGCTTGTTAGCTAGCTAGTTAACATTTGCTCTGGTCCAACGTTAAACCAACTCTCAGAAGTTCCTCCATAGAAGCCAGTCCTCCGTAGGTATAATTCTGTGGGTCTAATTCAGATAATGCATCTCATAATAAGATACCCAGCTCTTCCAAGTCAAGCATCCTCCTCCACCCTCTCTTGCTCTCTCCCCACCAGCAAAATGTCAGTCGAATCTCACACCCTACACTTGTCTATCCATTGTGCATGTAAACAACTATATCTCCATGGCAAGCTGCACTATCCTCACTGATTGGTGAAGTAATTTAATGTCAAGCTAAATGTCTCAAAAAAAGTTTGACGTTTAAAAAGGAACAGAAAGGAACGTTTCTAGGGAGGAACCTTTCTAGGGAGTTTTTCCCCTTTCTAGGGAGTTTTCTAGGGAGTTTTCCCCCTTTTTAGGGAGTTTTTCCTAGCCACCGTGCTTCTACTCCTGCATTGCTTGCTGTTTGGGGTTTTAGGCTGGGTTTCTGTACAGAGATATCAGCTGATGTAAGGGCTATATAAATACATTTGATTTGATATAAACCAGTACTTTTTTTTAAGGTTCGAACCGGTTCAGAAATGTAGAAACAGTGGAACGTAATAAACAATTGTTATGTTCAGAACTAAACTATAATTTCGGTTCCAACACGTTTTGAAATAGTACATTTTCTTCTTCGCGATTGGCTGACCTGGTTGGACATGACTCCAACAGGGTCACCAGGAGGGATCAGCCAATGAAGTTGGAAGTCCCACCCAGTTGACTACATTAAAATGGTGAAGCCCTCAATGGTGCTGCCCATTCTAATACGGCCTTTTGGCCACTAGAGGCCTCTATCATTCTCTATACGCAGTGATTCCCAAACTTTTTATAGTCCCGTACCCCTTCAAACATTCAACCTCCAGCTGCGTGTATCCCCTCTAGCACCAGGGTCAGCGCACTCTCAAATGTAGTTTTTTTGCCATCATTGTAAGCCTGCCACACACACTATACGATACATTTATTAAACATTATGGTGAATAATGGTGAAAATGAAAATGGTGAATAACTCACCACAGGTTAATGAGAAGGGTGAGCTTGAAAGGATGCTCAGAACTCTGCAATGTTGGGTTGTATTGGAGAGAGTCTCAGTCTTAAATCATTTTCCACACACAGTCTGTGCCTGTATTTAGTTTTCATGCTAGTGAGGGCCGAGAATCCACTCTTATATAGGTACGTGGTTGCAAAAGGCATCAGTGTTTTAACAGAGCAATTTGCCAAGGCAGGATACTCTGAGCGCAGCCCAATCCAGAAATCTGGCAGTGGCTTCTGATTAAATAAAATTTTCACAGAACCGCTTGTTGCAATTTCGATGAGTCTCTCTTGTTCAGATATCGGTAAGTGGACTGGAGGCAGGGCATGAAAGGGATAACAAATCCAGTTGTTTGTGTCATCTGTTTTGGGAAAGTACCTGCGTAATTGCGCAACCAACTCACTCAGGTGCTTTGCTATATCACACTTGACATTGTCCGTAAGCTTGAGTTCATTTGCACACAAAAAATCATAGAATGATGGAAAGACCTGTGTGTTGTCCTTGTTAATGCAGACAGAGAAGAGCTCCAACTTCTTAATCATAGCCTCATTTTTGTCCCGCACATTGAATATAGTTGCGGAGAGTCCCTGTAATCCTAGATTAAGATCATTCAGTCGAGAAACTTGTCATCATGCAAGCGGTCAGACAAGTGAACATTATGGTCAGTAAAGAAAACTTTAAGCTCGTCTCTCAATTAAAAAATATAACGTGTCAATACTTTGCCCCTTGATAACCAGCGCTCTTCTGTATGTTGTAAAAGCGTTACATGGTCGCTGCCCATATCATTGCATAATGCAGAAAACCCACAAGAGTTCAGGGGCCTTTTGCTTTAACAAAGTTAACCATTTTCACTGTAGTGTCCAAAATGTCTTTCAAGGTGTCAGGCATTCCCTTGGCAGCAAGAGCCTCTCGGTGGATGCTGCAGTGGACCCAAGTGGCGTCGGGAGCAACTGCTTGCACGCGCGTTACCACTCCACTAGGTCTCCCTGTCATGGCTTTTGCATCATCAGTACAGATACCAACATGAGCAGCAGCTACGTTTGGCTACATACGGTACCGTTAGTAGAATACGAGAGAGTAAGAGAGAGTAATGGTTAATGTGATTGGATGTTAGTTATGTGACTAGGCTTCCTGTATTTGACATTGTGTTGTTATTTCGCTGAACACTAGATGGTTTCATTTTATTTTTGGCAGTGAAACGAGGCTACTCAGGCGAGGAAAAAAAAAACTCACCCAAATGTATAGACCCATTGGACCGCTTGAAAACGTGAATCACATTTTTATTTGGCGTACCCCCTACGGCATTGCTCCAGTTTGGGAATACCTGCTCTATAGGAATAGTCCGTAGAGCTCCGAGACAGGATTGTGTCGAGGCACAGATCTGGGGAAGGGTACCAAAAAAATGTCTGCAGGATTGAAGGTCCCCAAGAACACAGTGGCCTCCATCATTCTTAAATGGAAGAAGTTTGGAACCACCAAGACTCTTCCTAGAGCTGGCCGCCCGGCCAAACTGAGCAATCAGGGGAGAAGGGCCTTGGTCGAGGACGTGACCAAGAACCCAATGGTCACTCTGACAGAGCTCTAGAATTCCTCTGTGGTGATGGTTGTCCCGGGAGAATAGTCAGGACCGAGGGAAAGTTAAACAGAGCAAAGTACAGAGAGATCTTTGAAGAAAACCTGCTCCAGAGTGCTTAGGACCTCAGACTGGGACGAAGGTTCACCTTCCAACAGGACAACGACCCTAAGCACACAGCCAAGACAACGCAGTACCGGCTTCGGGACAAGTCTCTGAATGTCTTTGAGTGGCCCAGCCAGAGCCCGGACTTGAACCCGATCGAACATCTCTGGAGAGACCTGAAAATAGCTGTGCAGCGACTCTCCCCATCCAACCTGACAGAACTTGAGAGGATCTGCAGAGAAAAAACATGTGCCAAGCTTGTAGCGTCATACCCAAGAAGACTCCAGGCTGTAATCGTTGCCAAAGGTGCTTCAACAAAGTACTGAGTAAAGGGTCTGAATACTTATGTAAATGTCATAATTTTTTATTTGTAATATCTTTGCAAAAAGTTCTAAAAACCTGTTTTTGCTATGCCATTATGGTGTATTGTGTGCAGATTGAGGGGGAAAAAAATTATTTAATCAATTTTAGAATAAGGCTGTAAAGTAACAATGTGGAAAAAGTCAAGGGGTCTGAATACTTTCAGAATGCACTATGTGTGTATGTACGTACAGTTGAAGTTGTTAGTTTACATACACCTTAGCCAAATACATTTAAACTCAGTTTCACAATTCCTGACATTTAATCCTAGTACAAATTCCCTGTCTTAGGTCAGTTAGGATCGCCACTTTATTTTAAGAATGTGAAATGTCAGAATAATAGTAGAGAGAATGATTTATTTCAGCTTTTATTTCTTTCATCACATTCCCAGTGGGTCAGAAGTTTACCATACACTCAATTAGTATTTGGTAGCATTGTCTTTAAATTGTTTAACTTGGGTCAAACATTTCGGGTAGCCTTCCACAAGCTTCCCACAATAAGTTGGGTGAATTTTGGCCCATTCCTCCTGACAGAGCTGGTGTGACTGAGTCAGGTTTGTGGGCCTCCTTGCTCGCACACGCTTTTTCAGTTCTGCCCACAAATGTTCTATAGAATTGAGGTCAGGGCTTTGTGATGGCCACTCCAATACCTTGACTTTATTGTCCTTAAGCCATTTTGCCACAACTTTGGAAGTATGCTTGGGATCATTGTCCATTTGGAAGACCCATTTGGCTAGCTGCTACACCAAGCAGCTCCTCAGACCCGGGCTTGGTCGGCAGGATCACTGGATAGATAGTAGCGGTCCCAGCAACTGATGCCAACCGCCTCACGGGATCCAAACTCAAAAGGTAGCTATCCAATCACTACAAAGATACCAGGGTCCTTCCTAACTCAGTTGCTGGAGAGGAAGGAAACCGCTCAGGAATTTCCCCAATGGTAACTTTAAAACAGTTACGGAGTTTAATGACTGTGATAGGAGAAAACGAGGGATGGATCAACAACATTGTAAACTGAACAAAAATATAAAACGCAACAATTTCAAAGATTTTACTGAGTTACAGTTCACATAAGGAAATCAGTCATCAGAAATAAATTCATTAGGCCCTAATCTATGGATTTCACGTGACTGGGAATGCTAATATGCAAATCGTATAAGATCTTCTAAGCCTGTGTTTACCTCAGAACTTATTTTAAATGTTTATCCCAAAACCCTCAACATTTTTTAGGGGGGGGCTTTGACCTTTTCACTGTCACTGTGACCTTTTCTCTGTCACTGTGACCTTTTCTCGGTCACTGTGACCTTTTCTCTGTCACTGTGACCTTTTCTCGGTCACTGTGACCTTTTCTCGGTCACTGTGACCTTTTCTCTGTCACTGTGACCTTTTCTCTGTCACTGTGACCTTTTCTCTGTCACTGTGACCTTTTCTCGGTCACTGTGACCTTTTCTCTGTCACTGTGACCTTTTCTCGGTCACTGTGACCTTTTCTCGGTCACTGTGACCTTTTCTCGGTCACTGTGACCTTTTCTCTGTCACTGTGACCTTTTCTCGGTCACTGTGACCTTTTCTCGGTCACTGTGACCTTTTCTCTGTCACTGCAGTCTTGCAATGATCCATAAATACTATAACTGTCAAATGATCTATTGTGTGTGTACATACAGTCGTGTTAAGGGTAAACATCTCACGAGATGCAGAGAGCACAGGCATGCACATAAGAATCAGACAGCCACAGCACCTAAAAAAAAAAGAAGTGTTTTAGACTTTTTATTGAAAGACTTGGCAGCCAGACATCTGAAAATAGTAACAGGGCAATATCTGATAGGGTCTAGAGGAGAGAAACACAAAACCGAGTCTACTCTGTCACACGGATACACAACTCAGAGACTATGTTCCAAATTGTACTCTATTCCCTATTTAGTACACTACGTGTGACCAATAGGTCCTGGTAGTGCACTGTACAGGCAATAGGGTGCCAGACAGAGAGGGAGGGATCACATACAGTCTCCAGAAAGAAAACAAAGATAGTATTCACATCAGAAGGAGAGGTTCAGTAGACAGTAGAATCAACACCAAATCAAGAGGGAAGGGAACAAAGTGTGTAAAATAGTGTTTGGGACTGTGGAAGTGTCTTGCAGACGGACACAGTGTGTATACAGTACATACCTGAAAGGTCAGACAGTGAATTTTAAATACCGGTAGTGTAAAGTACTTAAGTATACTTGTAAATACTTGTAAGTACTACTTAAGTTTTATTTTTTGGGGGTGTAAATATCAACACACCCAACAGGCTTTCTCAAGATTAATTCCCACTCTGCCAGATAACATGTAAAACTCTTCTGTACTCGCGTACATACTAGTCATGACACAGGGAACAACGGTTAAATAATAGTTAAATATACTGTACATATACTGAGTTTACAAAACATTAAGAACACCGTCTCTTTCCGTGACTGACCAGGTGAATCCAGGTGAAAGCTATGAGCTGTTGTTTTAGGATCCCCATTTAGCTGTTGCAAAAGCAGTCTTCCTGTGGATCCCTTCCTAGGAAGAGTAGCTGCTGCTTTTGCAATAATAATAATAATAATAATAAAATAGTAAAATACCAAATCCCTTATTGATGTCACTTGATAAATCCACTTCAATCAGAGTAGATGAAGAGGAGACAGGTTCATTAAAGAAGGATTACTTTAAGTGACATGGATTATGGATGTGTATCATTCAAAATATTCTCAACAGTTTCCTGTGTGTATCAAGAATGGTCCACCACCCAAAGGACATTCAGCCATCTTGACACAACTGTGGGCCAGCATCTCTGTGGGCCAGCATCCCTGTGGGCCAGCACCCTTGTGGAACGCTTTCTATATCCCAACAAATTTTTATTGTATTTTTATTGAACCTTTATTTACACTAGGCAAGACAGTTAAGAACTAAGAAATTCTAATTTACAATGGCAGCCTAGGAACAGTGAGTTAGTTAACTGTCTTGTTCAGGGGCAGAACGACAGATTTTTACCTTGTCAGCTCAGGGATTTGATCTAGCAACCTTTTGGTTACTGGCCCAACGCTCTAACCACAAGGCTACCCACCGCACCGAATTGAGGCTGTTATGAGGGTAAAAAGGGGGGGTGCAACTCAATATTAGAAATGTGTTCTTAACGTTTTGTCCACTCGGTGTAGCCTTTCTATAGGGGACAGGTGTTGGTTGAAAACCCTTTCAGGAGGACAAGGAGGAGTAGAGCAGGAATCCAGTCGGTTTCTTTTATTGACAGTTTGGAAAAGGTACAAGACTGTGTGTTCTGGGAATTCTGGGAATGTGAACACTGTGTGTTCTGGGAATTTTCTTAACATCATCCGGTCACTTTTAATCTCTCGTGGACAAACTACAGATGTCGGATCTTAATGTGACCCATTTCGTCGGAAGGAGGAGTTATTGCTTATTCGTCTGGAAAATGTTATCCCGAGCGGGGACTTCAGTATGCCAATAATTCAGATTAAAAAAACGGGTGCACCGTAAAGTGTAATGGGGGGATAGTCTCCCCGGCGAAATATA
Source organism: Salmo trutta (assembly GCF_901001165.1). Classification (NCBI taxonomy): domain Eukaryota; kingdom Metazoa; phylum Chordata; class Actinopteri; order Salmoniformes; family Salmonidae; genus Salmo; species Salmo trutta. The sequence continues at coordinate 2,077,159 of NC_042984.1, read as the reverse complement.
CATGGGAAAGGAACATCCCAATGTAGACTCTGTATTGCGTTAGTGGAAACCAAGACTGTTCTCATGGAAGGTCTGCCTGGTTTTGACTTAGCAGAAGTGACTTCTTGTATCAGGTTAGGGGAATTTACGTGGCAGGTTTTATGGTGACAGGTTAGGCTAATTAAAGTTAAGGTTAGGAAAAGGGTTAGAGTTGCATCTCCATCACACCGATATCGCCTTGCCTTTTGGTACACCAGAAGTACATTCATTTTCAATGGAAAGCTGCTTTTGCCTTGCAGCATTGCGTTGCAGAGGCAGTTGCGGAGCGTCCTGTGTTCGTGTGGTGCGTACGTTGGATATATCCAATGTGTGCATCAAGTTGTACGTGTAGACTTGACAGAACTAGTAATAACAGGTGAATGTTAAACGTTTGTTGTACACATATCCACAAAAAAATGATGGATTACATAATTAAAAAAGTTTGACGGCACTAATTATTATGCAGCATGGAATGCAATAACACTGTCGGTCTGATCGAGGCGTTTGCTAAAATGCAAAAATTGTCCTTGACGCGTCTCAATCTAGCTGCACCAGGTCTGTCCTGAGAACAGTCTTGGTTTCCACTAATGCAATGCTGCAATTCTGACGTCCTGCCTAGAAATTCTGCCCCATAACACGGAACCCAAACCGGCTGCGCGCGCGCGCCATCGTGCATAGATGTATTTTGTCCCCCTACACCAAACGCCATCATGACACGCAGGTTAAAATATCAAAACAAACTCTGAACCAATTATATTAATTTGGGGACAGGTCGAAAAGCATTAAACCTTTATGGCAATTTAGCTAGCTATCTTGCACTTGCTAACTAATTTGTCCTATTTAGCTAGCTTGCTGTTGCTAGCTAATTTGTCCTGGAATATAAACATTGAGTTGTTATTTTACCTGAAATGCACAAGGTCCTCTACTCTGACAATTAATCCACACATAAAACGGTCAAACGAATCGTTTCTAGTCATCTCTCCTCCTTCTAAGCTTTTTCTTCTCTTAACTTTATATTGCGATTGGCAACTTTCATAAATTAGGTGCATTATAGCCACTGACCTCGTTTCGTCTTTCAGTCACCCACGTGGGTATAACCAATGAGGAGATGGCACGTGGATACCTGCTTCTATAAACCAATGAGGAGATGGGAGAGGCAGGATTTGCAGCGCGATCTGCGTCACAACTAGAACTGACTTCTATTTTAGCCCTTGGCAATGCAGACGCTCGTTGGCGCATGTGAGCAGTGTGGGTGCAATAATTGAATAATATAGATTTCTAAATTTATTTTGCAGTCAGCCTGTTATAAGGCAGGATCCTTATTATCGCCATGTGATGTCTCGTTAAACCATCAATACGGCGCTAAATTCACTCGCACTTGCAACCATTTTTGGTCACCTCATTACAGCTCCCTAAAAGATGATGTCTGTGTCTGGACTAATTTCATAGGAAGGTTCCCACGACGATGAGCAGTTCTCATTTGGTTGAGTGTCAAAGACTCCAGGCAGAGGTTTATGGAGACGGGAGGGGTTAGGAGTCGAGGTCACCAGAACTCGGATGAAAGAAGGATGTGGAATATGAATCAGATGGTGGTGGAAGTAAGGAAGAACGGACCTCTGTCCAAAATAACAGGAAAATAAGCAAAGTTGGGATGGGAATGAAGACTCCTACTGTGGAGAATACCTGGTTTCTGGCTAGAGTCCAGTTTCTGGGACAATTTGGGGCCTGAATTGCCAAACCTGTTGGAAGTATCCAAGATAGTGGAGTCGGTGTGGGTCATGAGGAGTGAGCTGATCTTGATTTCTTTGCGTTTCCGCTGAACAGAGGAAACGTCTGTTGGGTATCAGGTGAATTGATGACCATGCTGCATCATGCTTTAAGCTAAGGAGAAGAGCACCTGTCAAGGGAGAGCTGGAGTCTCAGAGAAAGTGGGTATTCGAGGAGCTGAAGAGTATTCCTGGAGTGGAGCTTGTGTCTATTCTTGTGTTTTTTTTAATGTGGAGTCCTTCCCTACCCGAGTGAAGCTGGGGTATGTGTACTTTACTGTAAGAAAATGTATTTCCAGGTCGTTGCAGTGTAAATGGTGTAGAGTGTTTGGACATTTAGAGAGAGTCTGCAGGCGGAAGAATCCCAGATGGAGAAGTTGTGGAAAAGAAAGTCATGGTGTATGTTATGAAGAAGCTGTGGAGTGTTGCAACCCTGGTGAAAAGCATGAAGCTACATCTTTGAACGAGGGCGAAAGAGAATGAGGTCACCAAAGTCAGGGCCGTCCAGAACATTTCATATGCAGAGGTTGTCGAAAAGAGTGGATGGAATGAAAGTCACTCTTGAGGACTCCATGGTGTTGGGAAGGTCTTCAGTGCAGGCTGTAGAGTTGGCTTCTCTCCAACAGGATTCAGGGATGTTACTTGTAAAGAAAGTGGACTGGAGGGAAAGTCCAGGAAGATGAACATTATTGTGGACGGGTTAGGGTTAGGGTTAGGGTTAAGGTTAGGGTTGGGGTTAGGGTTAAGAGCGGTTCCTGGGACTAAAAGATTTCTCAGGGAAGGAGTTACATGAGGCGCTCTAACGCCCCGGAGCCTGGGAGCTATGGAAGTCTGAAGAAATTAGGGATATAGGTTTTGTTAAGTTATTTTTTGTTGTGTTATTAAGTTAATATAAAATAGCCGTTGTTGTTGATCTGTATGGCTGCATTCAGATATACATTTTATACATTTGGATGTTGCAGAAGTAGGACGTAAGGACTAGACTGACCACACATGGAGAGAAAGAGAACTACTCATTTTCAACCACTCACGAGGAAGGTTGCAACATTTTGTGAACTTTCAATAAATTCCCTGGTTTTCCTGAAATCCTAGTTGGAGGATTCTGGATTTTCTGCTTATTTCTCCTTCATTCTGTGAATTCTCCAATTGGGATTTCTGGAAAATTAGGGAATTTATTGAAAGTTCCTGGAATTTTGCAATCCTACTCACAAGGATCATTTGAACTTCCTGATGCATCAGGAAAATACTCTGTGACGAGAGATCAAGTTAAGATCCAACATCTTTACGTAAACAAATGGTACCGTAGATCTGTCATGATGATACAACGGGATGCGTGAAATAATGAGAAGCATTCGTTCCTGTGCTTTGGACAAATCTTTTGCAGGTGTTAGCATCTTTCAAATTTTGTAAGAGGAAGGTACATATAGGGACATAGACTTGCCCGTAAGAGGAGGGTACATATAGGGACATAGACTTGCCCATAAGAGGAGGGTACATATAGGGACATAGACTTCCCCATAACTTGCAAAGAGAGAGAGTGGATCTCTTAACACTTGTGGACCCAGAATTACATAGAGCATCTGACCAATTACGCAACACTGAGATTACTGAACTATAAGAAAGTGAATCAGGGCTGGGATCAATTCCATTTAAATCCAATCAGGAGATTCATTTCAATTAAATGTCATTTCTGATCCTTCAATTTAATTGAACAATCCGGATCTCATGTTTCTGGTGTAGTGTGTCTAGTATGAACGCTCGTTCGATTCGATAACCCATCTGTTGCTCTGTTCCAATATCCACTGGCATACAACTTAGACATTCTAGAATCAACGAGGTGTTCTAGTGTTCAATATCCACTGGCATACAACTTAGACATTCTAGAATCAACGAGGTGTTCTAGTGTTCAATATCCACTGGCATACAACTTAGACATTCTAGAATCAACGAGGTGTTCTAGTGTTCCAATATCCACTGGCATACAACTTAGACATTCTAGAATCAACGAGGTGTTCTAGTGTTCAATATCCACTGGCATACAACTTAGACATTCTAGAATCAACGAGGTGTTCTAGTGTTCCAATATCCACTGGCATACAACTTAGACATTCTAGAATCAACGAGGTGTTCCAGTGTTCAATATCCACTGGCATACAACTTAGACATTCTAGAATCAACGAGGTGTTCTAGTGTGGATATTGGAACGTCATAACAACCCCAAACCCCATCCTGCCCACCTCATAGGCCCTTCCCTGGCCTCAGGGATGGGGATTGGCTAGATTGGACTGCTCCCCTCTGTCTGTCTCTCTCCTTGTGCTCACCGATTGCCTGACCAGGGGAGCGGGTGGGCAAGGAAGGAGGCGGGTAGGAAGGAGGGGGGATGGTGAGGTGGGGGAGGGAGGGAAGAGGTGGTCTGGGGGATGTGGGGAGGGGTGGGGGTGTAGCAGTGGAGGTGCGGGTGGAGGAGTGAGATGGTTGGTGTTGGGAGGAGCGGGAGCGTGAGGAGGGGGAGGTGTGTGTGCTGCGTGGGGGTTCGGGAGGCGGGGGGCAGTCACTGATCTGTTCCAGGAGAGAGGGCATGTCCCCCTCGATCTTCTCCAGCACCGCCGCCATTTGCTTCTCGATCTGTTCGATCACGCTGTCCATCTGCCAATCAGCAGTACTACTACCATGACCTCTGACCCTGACCCCTCCGTGCCCCAGGCCCCCATACATCCTCCCTCCACCCCCACTGCCGTACAGAGTGGAGCAGTAGGAACCCCCGTACCCGCCCAGCTCTACCTCCTGGCCGTATGCGGTGGTGTGTCGGCCTAGACTAGGGGAGCTTCCCAGGGACCCTACGGTATAACTGTAACCTCCCTCGGACAGTTTGGGTTCCCCCCTGGACATGCTGAACTCTACACTGTGACTGTCTGACCTCTGGTCTCTACCGATGGGGCTCGCGTCACCTCTTGGCCCTATCCCAGTTCTTACTGTTGATCCTAGCCCTGTTCCAAGTACCCCTGACCCTGCTCCAAATGTACCTGCCCCTCCCATCTCAATCCCAGTTCCTACCCCCATGGACACCACACCAAGCCCAGTTCCTCCCCCACCTCCAGCAGGCCTCTCAGCTACAGCCTCAGGGAGCTGGGTCTGACACCAGCAACTGTCATCCTGCTTCTTCTCCTCTACCGGAGCCTGCACTGCCGGCTTCCTGTCAGCAGGAGCAGGTGGGGCTATGGCTGTAGCAGTAGTAGTAGTAGTAGTAGTAGTCGTAGTAGCAGCAGCAGGGCCTGGGCCCATGTTGTGGAGTTGGGCGTCCATCTTGTGTCGTTGAGTCGTTGGAGTCTCAGGAGTGACATAGGTTGGTTGCTTCTTCTTGGCATTGCTAGGCAACGATGATGCTGCTGTGTTGTGGTCAGAGACAGTGACGGGGTCCTGGGGCTTGGTGAGGTCACGGGTTACGATGGGGGTAGGAGGTGTTTTGGTCTCTGTTGTTGTTTTGGTTTGACCCAATGCGGCGGCCATTTTGCCTGACGTCTTCTTCACGGCTGGCTTCTTTGGCTCGTCCCCCAGAGGTTTGGAGCTGGCATTTGATTGATTGGGAGGTTGGGAGCGCGGTTCGTTATCGGTGGAGGGAGAGATCCCTACAGAGGGACTCAAAGAGCTTCTCCCCCCTCCTCCCCTCTCCTCTCCCCACCTCCTCACCCCTACTCCCCCGTTCCTCTCCTCACGCTCCGGATTAGTTCCAACTGTCACCTCTGGTGTAACCCCTCCTCCCTCACTCTCCCCCACTCCCCGCTCACTCTGCCCTCCTTCCCCCTGGTCCTCACCCCTTCCTTCCCCGTGTCTTCCTGCCTCCACTTCAGCTGCAGCAGTCTCAGATGCACGAAGACGCTGCATGAAGGTGGTGACTCTGATCGCTTTCTGTGAGAGAGAGAGAGGGGGATTGAGAGGGGGGAGAAAGAGAGAGAGGGGGAGAAAGCGAGGGGGGAGAGAGAGGGGGGAGAGAGAGAGAGAGCGGGGAACATTGGTAGGAGGGAGGGTGACCGGGGGGGGAGAAAGATGTAATCAGACAATAAATCCCAGAACTGGACTGTACATTTTACACATTTTTGGGGGGAGAAAAACATTAGTCTTATTGGGATAAACTGTGTGTCTAAGACCAAATATTGATCAGTGAAACACTGATATCACTGAAGTAAAGCAGTTATCAAAACTGCAGACACAGAGTCACCTTTCTCTAACTTTTAGACCTGTGGGATTGGGATTCTGTGTGTGTGTGTGATTTCTTTCTCAAGCACCACATGTATGGGTCAATGAACCAGGAGCCACTATAGAGGAATGAGACGGGGCCGGATACTGCATCTCAATAGTCAAATGTGGTTTCCTTCTTTTCCTCAGCTCCTTTCCTTTTCTAGTCGACAGATTTTTCACTTTGTTGCTCTAACCACTAGGCTACCTACCGTTCTACCGTTCTCCTTTCCTTCGTCTGACCCGTAGAGATCCGCAAGGCTGTAACTACAGTCATGGCCAAAAGTTTTGAGAATGACACAAATATTAATTTTCAGTCTGCTGCCTCAGTTTGTATGATGGAAATTTGCATATACTCCAGAATGTTATGAAGAGTGATCAGATGAATTGCAATTAATTGCAAAGTCCCTCTTTGCCATGCAAATGAGTGTTGATGAGGACAAGGCTGGAGATCACTCTGTCATGCTGATTGAGTTCGAATAACAGACTGGAAGCTTCAAAAGGAGGGTGGTGCTTGGAATCATTGTTCTTCCTCTGTCAACCATGGTTACCTGCAAGGAAACACGTGCCGTCATCATTGCTTTGCACAAAAAGGGCTTCACAGGCAAGGATATTGCTGCCAGTAAGATTGCACCTAAATCAACTATTTATCGGATCATCAAGAGCTTCAAGGAGAGCGGTTCAATTGTTGTGAAGAAGGCTTCAGGGCGCCCAAGAAAGTCCAGCAAACGCCAGGACCGTCTCCTAAAGTTGATTCAGCTGCGGGATCGGGGCACCACCAGTACAGAGCTTGCTCAGGAATGGCAGCAGGCAGGTGTGAGTGCATCTGCATGCACGGTGAGGTGAAGGCTTTTGGAGGATGGCCTGGTGTCAAGAAGGGCAGCAAAGAAGCCACTTCTCTCCATGAAAAACATCAGGGACAGACTGATATTCTGCAAAAGGCACAGGGATTGGACTGCTAAGGACTGGGGTAAAGTCAGTTTCTCTGATGAATCCCTTTTCCGATTGTTTGGGGCATCCGGAAAAAAGCTTGTCCGGAGAAGACAATGTGAGCGCTACCATCAGTCCTGTGTCATGCCAACAGTAAAGCATCCTGAGACCATTCATGTGTGGGGTTGCTTCTCAGCCAAGGGAGTGGGCTCACTCACAATTTTGCCTAAGAACACAGCCATGAATAAAGAATGGTACCAACACATCCTCCGAGAGCAACTTCTCCCAACCATCCAGGAAGAGTTTGGTGACGAACAATGCCTTTTCCAGCGTGATGGAGCACCTTGCCATAAGGCAAAAGTGATAACTAAGTTTCTCGGGGAACAAAACATCAATATTTTGGGTCCATGGCCAGGAAACTCCCCAGACCTTAATCCCATTGAGAACTTGTGGTCAATCCTCAAGAGGTGGGTGGACAAACAAAAACACACAAATTCTGACAAACTCCAAGCATTGATTATGCAAGAATGGGCTGCCATCAGTCAGGATGTGGCCCAGAAGTTAATTGACAGCATGCCAGGGCAGATTGCAGAGGTCTTGAAAAAGAAAGGTCAACACTGCAAATATTGACTCTTTGCATCAACTTCATGTAATTGTCAATAAAAGCCTTTGACACTTATGAAATGCTTGTAATTATACTTCAGTATTCCATAGTAACATCTGACAAAAATATCTATAGACACTGAAGCAGCAAACTTTGTGGAAATTAATATTTGTGTCATTCTCAAACTTTTGGCCACGACTGTACACTATATATACACAAAAGTATGTGGACACCCCTTAAAATTTGTGGATTCCGCTATTTTAACCACACCGTTGCTGACAGGTGTATAAAATCGAGCACACAGCCATGCAATCTCCACAGACAAACATTGTCAGTAGAATGGCTTTACTGAAGAGCTCAGTGACTTTCAACGTGGCACCATCATAGGATGCGACCTTTCAAACAAGTCAGTTCTGCCCTGCTAAAACTGCCCCGGTCAACTGTAAGTGCTATTAT